>NW_009734560.1:42429-51565 GCF_000703405.1 Apaloderma vittatum | reverse complement strand
TGCCATAGTTTTCCCCCCCCCCCCCCCTGTCTCAAATCTGGTGTAATCATTTGCTTATCCCCACTGCCAGGGCAAGAGCTACAGTAAAAAAAAATGTTAACTTCTCAGCCCATTTACCAGGGCTTACTAACTCCAGAAATGAGAAACAAAGTTTGGTGCAGGATTTTGAAGTGTGCTATGAATACAAGGAAGATCAAAACACAATTTGCATATTTCGTTGTTTTGGGCAGCTATTTCATTGTTTTTGCAGCCCATTGTTTTGGTCTGTAAGTTTTCTCTTGCAGGTCTTATATACTACTGAAGTTCAAAGTAGTAGAGAAATTTTTCTGATCTCTTGAAGTATTCTTGGGAACTAATAACCTTTTTTGTCCTTCGCTAAAGCAGGATGTGCTTCTGCCGTTGCCGACGCTTGTCTCAGACTATGTTTAGGACCTTTAAGGAAGGGGACTGTGCAGTGTACTAAGGTTGCTTTGTTCTGTCTAACCAATTTCTGGAATGTGTTAATAGCTCTCTAACAGCTGGGGTGGTTGGTGTTTTGCTTGCTTGTTATTTTGTTTAAGCAGACTGTGCCTTCCCTACTTCTGTTGTAGCAAACCAAATTAATAACAGGGTAGTTCTTTGTTGGTAGTATTGGCATTTAGTTACTCCCCTGATTTGCTCTCAGTTGGATGAGTGTTCCTTTCAGATTCCGGTATTCTCTGAAAGATTGTATTAACTCCAAACCACATATAAATTCACTTTGAAGATACTGTGTTGTTTAAAGTCTTGAAACCATTTTTAAGTCTTAACTGCAAAATTTTTGAAGCTTGTTCTATTCCTGTTTTGAAGATCACTAAGGAGAATGCTGGATAAAATGAAGCCTCTATCCTCTGAGACTTTTTGCAACGATTTCCCTGTGACACATGAAGCTACTGGTAAAAACTCTTTTGGGGTGACTGTTAGAAAACTAAAGACACGTAGCAGGGCTTGCACGCCATTCTGTGCTGATTTGCCTAAGATGGATCTTGTGTATGTTTCAACTTTGAGAAGAGTTTGAACTGGAGTTCCTATCTTAACACGTAGCTGTCATCCCATCTTGCAAACCCACTGACAAAAAAAAAGCTGTTTTGCTGCAGCTGGGATGCTGGTTATGCAGCTACTGTGTGATAGTTTTACTGTATGTTTTCCACATGTAGTAGTACACAAGCTTGCTTTGAAATCACTGTCTCGAGTGCACTGTGACCTCTTTTTTACGGGTCCACTCTTCGTGTTTTTCATCCCGTTGATCATTTTATCCTGTGTAAAAAACGATTAGAGTGAAGTGTTCTTGGCACAGCCATATTGGCTTTCTTCTTTCCTTTTGATGAGCTTGTTCTGAAGGTGCTTACAGATACACTGGTTTTAATAGCTTTGGTACATACTCAAGAAATTTGCCTGGTTTCGGCTTTGTTTCACTCTCCTCTTGACTAGCACTGTGTCTTCTCCATGAACTTGCAGGGTTCAGGAATGGTTGTTTTTAACTAGGGTGATGACTGCTGTTTACACAATCTTATAACCTGCTCTCTCTGTGTTGGGCAACTCCTTGTGAGAAGGGGAGAAAACATCTCAATTACCTTAATGATCTAAAGTGGCTGAATAGTTACCCAAACTCTGGAATTCAGAAGACATATTAAAACGTGCAAAAAAAAATTTAAAAATATGTAGATGCAAGTAATGGTGGATGTTATGTTCAAAAGCGTCTTAAGCAATTACAAATATCATTCTTCAACTGAAATATTTTAAGATGTGTTATAGTTTCTTTTAGCTCATCATTATTGTTAGAAATTAACCTTTCTCTGAAGATGAACAACAAAAGTGTGTAGCTATTTCTCTCTTTTATTTACCTGTTAATGTACCCATTCTCCTCTCTTGTTTTGTGTACCTCTAGACAAACCCTCTCCCTATTTGTAGGAGGGTAGAGCTTGCCTACTCTAATATTGTCCCTGTGTGCTCACACTTCTTAAAATAATATTCTTCCTGTTGCATCATGTATTCATTCTGTAATATGTAATTGAATTAATCTTGGAGCACTGAAAAAATCTTCTGATACCGATCTCTAGATACACTTCCTATCACTTCTTTGTATCAGAGTATCTTATATCTGTAAACTTACTATGATCATTCTTTAGCTGCCAGCTCATGCATTCTTGTGGAGCAGGGTGGGAAACGCTCAATCTGCAACATCCATATCACATAGCCTGTGGCTGCATGAATAATGCTACTGTGTAACTTTAATGTGTGGTCTGCCAGGATATTTTAAAGCTCTTTGCAGCTTTCAGAAAGAAGAAAAAAAAAAAATCTTGTCTCTATCATTACATCCTCTCTTTTTGATTCCTTGCATCTGAAATTTTTTCAACTTGTGATGGAATAGTCAACTCCTACCACTGTCATCATATTGCTTCCTATGTATGAGAATTTAAACCAGTTTTGGTTTTTTTTTCCTCTGAAATTGTAAGCAATCCTTTGCTAGCCTTGGTTGCCATCTCTGCCACAAAATTGTGCCAAGCATGTTCTAAAAACATGATGATGATTTATCTCCTGCCACTTAGAGTAGGCACCATCTTAACCATCTCTTCCCACTTTTTCCATCTTTTTTTACCACTCTGTCTTATCCTGTGACTGGTTACACATGCAGTTATTTTTGGTGGGTGTTGGGTTTTTTGTTTGGTTTTGGTTTTGTTTTTTTCTGAGAAAAGTCTCCTCTCTGAATAAACTGAAATTGAATGATGCAGTGCAGCATCACTTCTTTTTTTCTGTGCTTGCCCTTCTTAAACTATGTTAGTATTCTCCTCCCAAGTCTGACATTGATTCAACTTCTGGTGTCTTGTTTCTTGTCTGCTGTTTTCAGTGTTCCTGGCTGTTTAGCAGACAGCTCAGCAGACTGAGAAGTCATGCCCTCTCGCTGTATTAATCTGTGACAAAATTGTGCTTTCTTGTTCTTCTCTCCTGGTCCCTCAGTTCCCATGCTTTGCACAGGATAAAGATGTGTATTTTAATGTGTCGGTGTATCATTCAAACTTATTTAAAAATCTAACAAATTTGTCATGTTTTTCTTACAGAAGTTAGGTTGAGGTAAACCTCATGATCACAGCATCGTACTATACATAGCGTAGTACGGAATTCCTTTTTGGTGTCTATTCCTGTGGGTTTCTTTGCTGAGGAATGCTGGTAAAATCCTACCTGAATATCTGATCCCTGGAACATTGTTCTTGAAACCCCATTTCTTCATTCAGATGCCTTAATTTCCCTTGACAGTTAAGGTTTGAAGGCTGTCAGTGCTCTTGTAGAGACATCTGAGGAGTAACTTGTTCTTACTATGTAGTATCACTGTTGCTTTTGGAGTGGATTATCCATATCCTTTCTGAATGTTCTTTTCAGCCCTATTAGGGGTGTGTTAATGACTTACACTAGAACTACTACAGTATCCTGCATCGTGGAAGTTGTGAGAAAGGTTATTAAGGAACTCATTCAGTAAGCTTGGACTAGGGGTGAACAGAAACTTTATAGCCAGGTTTGGTGACAAGTTTTTGGTGGCAGTGCAGGCAGAAGAACCATTTACAAGGTTCATGACATCTTTTACCTATTGTATGCTCTGCCAGGGGTTCCCTGTAACGATTGGGAGAGCGGGTAACTTGCACTGCCTTAGTCAGGTGGTTGGTCACCCCAGTGTCTTCTGGCCCGGTTTGACGTAGCTGAGCTGGTCTAATAGTGTTCTCGTGCTGTATAGCTTCTAGCACAAGGGAAGGACAGGAGTGGTCTGCCACATGGCTAGGTATGGGAGCTGAACAGACCTAAAATGGACACTATTGGTAAGCCAATAATCTGTCACAAATTGGGGTTTTCCAGCCAACTTGTGGAACAGTTTTGCATGAAATCCAGAAGCAGTGTGAGGGAGGGAATGGCCGGTGTAAAACTAGATTGGTGGCTGCTGCTACTATGCTGTGCTGCTGCTTACGCTGCTGTGGAGTTACATCTCTGGCCTTTGAAAAGGTAGAGTTATTCTGTATTTACTGGCAAATGACTGTTGGCTAGGGCTGTGAAAATTTCCTCTTTTGAATTGCAGCCTAAGTCAGATGTACGTGAACAACTCTCCAATTCCTACTTTCACTGTGATGGTATGGGTTTAGGTTTGTTTTTTTAATTTTGATGTTAACAAAAGACTTTGGTTTACTTGATTAAGTGCTGTAAGAGAGAATAGTATAGAGTGTGTTTATTGATGTAACACGTCTTTAGTAAAAAGTTTATCAGTATAATTACTCTAATAAACTTCACCTAATGTTTTACTTTAGGATCAGTTCTGGAGTAAACACTGGGATGAAAAATATCTTTTGTCTCTACATGTAACATTTTAATTCTGTGACATCTAAAGTGTGGTATTCAACGTGTTACTTGATGTTTTAAAGTGTGATGTGGAGTTGCCTACAACAGGAATACATCTGTGTGCAGTAACAAGGTTATTTAGTACATGTGAGGATACCACAAAAGTACATGTCTGCTTGCTTTCCTATTTCCTTTTATCTGCCATCTGAACTGGCCAAGGGCAGATGGTTATGCTAATAGTAGTCAAGCTGAAGTGTCTACTGTTGGGTGCTTAGCTCTTGCTGCACTAAGAGAACTACCCTTTTAAAGTTGCAAGGTTTTCTAGACCGATCCTGATTAAAAATCAGGGAGGATGGTGGAATTATTGTGCCTATATGTGATTTCTGTGTTCCTCCAAGTTGTTTCGCTAGCTAGACAGTTAGCTGAGTATATTTTTAACATACTGCTATCATCTGTTTTTTTGCCTGCTTTTTCAAATTTGATAGTTGACTTCATGGTAAACTTAGACATGTCAGTTATACAAACAGTTGTTTAGGTCCATAAGAGGGGTTCTTTGTGTTCTTCAGATGTTTGAGAATTACTAAAGCTACCAGGCCTCAACCTAACCACTGGGAGCAGGGGTGCTATAGAGAGCTGCTGCAGCAGGTTCTGGTGGAGAATTAACTCTTTAAAGCAGAGGAGAGAAAACAGTCTCTGTGGAGCCCTGTGTCTTCCTTTCAAATGCTCCTGGAACCACAGGCTAAACTTGAAATGTAACTAAGTGCCTGTGGAGAAATACAAGGAGTATGGTTGAACTATCATATAAGGTATAACATGGAAGGTCCTGGTTTTGTATAGTTGAAATTAGGAAGAGTGTGTGGTCCGGGATCTTGCTGTTGGGCCAGCCCAGTGTGAATAGAGCACACAAATACAGCAGCCTGTGGTTTGCAGTAAACGCTTCTGAGGAACTTTATATGTTTTTGTATGACAGTATTTGGAAGCTTTTCAATATGTGTTGACCATTATGTGTTACTGCATGTTCTTGTTCTCTATCTGCAGGTGCTTTTTCCTCTCCCTCCTCTCTTTCTTGTTTTGAAGGCCTTGAAATTCTGAGGGGAGAGCTACAGCAGAAAAGTGTCCTGCATGGTGACATAGATATGAGTGGAACTGAAGGCATCTGTTCAGTAGATCTCTGGAAAAAATGGCTTCACTGCTGCTGCAGATATTTCCCTTTTGTTTATGAGGAGTATTGAGATATTAATTCTACCTTAGAGCTCTCTAAATAGACAGTTACACTTGTCCTGCTGCAATCTCTAAGTCAGTATCGCCGGATAGATAATCTGTTAAAAAAAAAAAAGTTTATGTTTTTGTTCGGTGATTTTTTTGTAAATTATTTCAGTGCAGTAAAAATTAAAAGTTAAAGCATGTCTCAGGTTACAGTGAAGAGTGGAAGAAAGGAAGTGAGTAAAAATCTTTGGTCTTAGGTGGTTAAGATTGAGGAGTAGAATGACAGAAATACAAATAGATTGGTCTTCCACTTTTTAAAGGATCCCTACTTGTAGGAATAAATAAAATGCTGATGCAGATAGAGAGTTTACTGTGTAAAAGGCTGTATGATGAGGCTCTCAACTTCAGGTGTTAAACTGTCAAAAAAATCTTGTAACCTTCCAGTTGATTTCTGTTTGTGTTCCATTAAAAACTGCAGAAAAAGGCACTGGGGATTTGGATATTTTTGCCCTCACCTATAACTTGGGGAAAGGAGGTGCACATGGAGAATGTCCACTTGCAAAATAACTTCCAGGTGAATCTTTGAGAAATGAGCTTTCATGAGTGAACACCGACGTGGAAAAACATATCCAGTTACTTATTAGTGGATGATCTGTTGGAGTGTGTTCAGAGGAGGCCACAAGGATGATCCAGGGGCTGGAGCAGTTCTGCTACGAGGACAGGCTGCGGGAACTGGGATTGTTCAGTCTTGAACAGAGAAGATTTCGGGGGGACCTAATAGCTGCCTTCCAATACCTGAAGGGAACCTACAGGAAGGCTGGGGAGGGATTTTTTACAAGAGTATCTGCTGATAGGACACGGGGAAATGGTTTTAAGTTGAAGGAGAATAGATTTAGATTGGATCTTAGGAAGAAATTCTTCAGCACGAGGGTGGCAAGACTTTGGAATAAATTGCCCAGAGATGTTGTGGCTGCCCCCTCCCTGGAGGTGTTCAAGGCCAAGTTGGATGGAGCCTTGAGTAGCCTGATCTAGTTGAGAGGCGTCCCTGCCCATGACAGGGAGGTTGGACTAGATGATCTCTAAGGTCCCTTCCAGCCTAGGCCATTCTAGGATTCTATGATTCTTCTCCTCTGATTCTGCTTTAGACTACGATGCCTCTTGCTGGGAATCCGCTCTGTCTGCAAGCCAACTAACTTCCAGATCATGAGCTTTAGAAAGCTGAGGTTTGGCTGAAGGTGGTGTCCTAAATCTTGGTCAGGGCCTAAGCTGAAATCCAGCAAATCTACTACATAAGACTCATCTGCTTGTCTTAGGACAATGGTAATTGTCTGGTGCCTTTCCATCTTCTTGCTCCTTGCAAGAGTTGTTGCGAAAGCCATATGAGAAAGGCATACATCAGGCATCTGACTGAGGGAGAAGGAATCCAGTTGACGGGAATGTTGAGGACAGACAATGCTTAGCACAGTTGCAACTCCAGTTCAACTTTCAAGGAGGAGAACTTGTTTAGGAAGTCCCTGATCTAAGAAATTGGTCTGTAGCATGTAGTCCTCTGTTGCCCATCAGTGTGACAGCTGAGGGCATATTCAGCATTAAATTAGTGCGACTGGGGCTTCTGCAAATAAGGCTTCTTATGCAAATCTAGTTTTAGATACCTCAAGCAGGAGCAGAGATTTTGCACCATCTCTTGTTCATGTAGCACACCGTTGACATATCAACATCTGAATATGTTACTGACTTTATGGTGCACGAATAGCCAGTATATATTCATAGCTCCTGCGTGTTGGGCAGATGATCTCCTCTGAAGATGAGAGATGACATGCAGAGACTGAGTAAGATTTTAAGCCAAGTTGGAAGGCATCTGGCCCTGCCTCTCCGATGGGAGGCTGCTTTGCAGGCACTGGACAAGACTGAAGAAGCTTAATAGTAGCCAGAAAGGATGAGCGTTTATTGGAAAAAGAGAGAAAACTGGAACTAGAAAATAAATAAGAAATAAAGTAGAAATATCCTAATGAAGATTAGGGTGTTTATATTTTATGGTGTGTATTTGCGGCACAGTAGTTGCTAGATACAACCGAGACCAGTAAGATGGTCCTCTGGAAGGTGAGAGGAACCGAAAAGAAGACTGTGTATGCCCTATGCACTTGTCCTGTGCAGGAAAGACAGATGTGAGTGCACCCGTGAGATATTCTGACCCTTCAGCTCTAGAGACCTTTTCTCCTTTGAGCAGCTGTATATACATAATGTACATAAAATACCTGCACAGAGAATTAGGCTACAGCATCTGTTTAGTAATCCCAAGTAGCTGAAGACGTTAGAAGGCCTTAAATATCTGTTTCAATGGACCCTTCATAGAATCATAGAATACTAGCTCAGAAGGGACCTCAAGGATCATCTGGTCCAACCTTTCTTGGCAAAAGCACGGGCTAGACAAGATGGTCCAGCACCTTGTCCAACTGAATCTTGAAAGTGTCCGATGTTGCGGAATCCACCACTTCAATGGGGAGATGATTCTTGTTGAAGTCACATAGGACATACGAGTTAAAGAAGTGTTGCTTTTTTTGCCTGTTCAGTTACTAACTAATGAAGCAGTGCGTTGTACTTATTTATAGTATAAGGATCTTCTGTAGAAATAAAGCTCAGTTCCAACTGGACAATTGGATCCTTCTTCAGATCCTGCTAGAGTTTTCTAGCTATTTATATGGGTGTGAAACTGCTCATAGATAGCTACCTTGTTCTCCTGAGTATTTGTAATTGCAACTTTCTGGTGTCATTTTGGGAAGCAGTTGCTTTGTGGTGCCTCCAAGTTGGAAGGGGGTGTAGGGTGAGATGGGGTGTCTGGAACTGGTTAGGTGCTGAGTGGGTGAGGATTGTTCAAGGCCAGCTGAAACTGTATTTGGGACCATATGGTGAGTGAGAGGAGGGTTTATAAACACACCTTTGCTGTGCTGGTAGTAGCGAGTTCTTAACTGTGGCTGTCCTTAACAGGCTTATCTGATTAAGTCTGGTGATGTGTCCCGCTTCACAGTTCCTGTGCTTGCTATTGTGATGCGTTGAATTTCCCTAATTGTTGGTAAGTTGGCAAGACTGTATTAAGCAGTGATGTGCTTTGCTAAGAGCATACTTTTTTTTCAGGTAGAAATACTTGTCTCTTTATTAGTCTTAACAATTCTCTGAGGTGTTCCTATGTTTTTTTCTGCTTGTACTAAACTTAATTGTATATAAAGTCACATTGTTAAGGCTACAGACTCAATAGGAGGTACAGGTTCAGAATTGGAATAGTAACTTCCCTGAGTACATATGCTTGTAGTAATTTCTGGGTAGCTGCTGAAGGTTTTTGAGAACCTCTGTTCTGCTCGCAGGGTTATTAAATTCATTTTGTATGGACAGTAGCTGTTTATGCCTTTGCGGAAGTTAGAGGATTATAAGATTTTAGTGTATTATGCAGTTATATAAAGGTTTCTTTGTCTACCTCTTTTAGGTAGACAAAACTACCCTTTTTAATCTCCTCTATACATGTCATTGAGTTGTCAGTACCAGTTCCCCTTTGGGAAGCAGTGGCTTTCCACCAGCATTGTCCAAGGAGGTCTGCCTA
>NW_009734560.1:26416-42398 GCF_000703405.1 Apaloderma vittatum | reverse complement strand
CCTACCAGTTTGCTCACATGGTTTCCTAATCTCTTACCAATTTTTCCTAGTTCTTGCTGTTTTCACTTCTGGGCCTGACCTTCTTCATAGGAGCATAAATCCAACAAATTTTCTCTTTATATTCTCCTTCCTCCCAGTTGGACTCTCTATTCTGTGTTCCTGTGGAAGTTCTGTTGCATGTTGCTTGTGTTTCAGTGGGAAAAAAAGCTTTTTTAAAAAAATAAAGGTAATGTGACTTGGGGATGAAGGACTTGTTTTGTATGTAAAAGAGGCTGCCATGTCCTCGAGCAGCCACTTGCAATCTAGCTTTGATTCTGTAGAATTGGACTAAAGAAGCTGTGTGGAGCCACTCTGTGGAGATGAGAAATAATTTGCCCAGTTCTAGGTGATTGCTTTTGAGGGCATTTAGAAAACAAGCATTTTGACATTTTTAGCTTCCAAATAAGAAGTTCTTCCATGATCAGTAGGTATTTCAAGGTATTTTTTAATTTTTTTTTTTCATCCGCTCTTCAGTAGTTTACCGTAACACGAAGGTTCTGTGCATTATTACAGGGTCTAAAGCTTATCTGATGGAGGGATTAACCTCCACCAAGTTACAGGTACCTACTGTAAAGAGTGAAGGGCCCAACTGCTTAAAAAAAAACCCAGTTAACATACCTGAGCAGATCTGGAGAATGCATGGAGATGTGTCTTAACTGTGACAAATGCAAAGTTAATTTAAGTTGGGTTGCATATTTGTGCCACTGAAATGCCACACTAAAACTATTCCAGCCAAGTGGATCCTGGTTTTATAAATGAAGTGTTAGGTTCATGATGTTGTATGTGAAGTACCCTGAAGAGGATGGAACTGCTTATATATCTTGTCTGCTACCTCTTTAGAAAATACAAAATTGCTGTGTGCAAAAGCAGACCGAACAGACGTGTGATTGGAGAAATATTAATTTAAGGAGCTTGAGGTAGTCAAGCCTGGCAGTACCGGCAGGGTTCCTCTGTACATAACTAGAGTTCAGATGCATGCTTCAGTAGTTTACTGTTAGAAACCCAAGATTTTTTTAAATGCAACACTTGATTACGGAAGTCCTTTCTCATCGATGAAGAACAATGTATTTTGTCTTTGTTCTGCTTAATTTGAAAGGAAGAATGAGTGTGAAATGCAAGGTGTAAAACTATGTCTATCCAGATCTGAAAGTGTGAATTTGAGTTTTGCTTTAGGGTTGTCCTTCTGCAGTGGTGTTCAGTTGATTTGGCATGTATTTTATTTTTTTTTTAAGGTTTCCTAAATAAAACAACATAATGTTTTTACTTACAGCACTTGAAGAATCGGAAAGTGACATTTATGTGCGATTCATGAGGTCACACAAGTGTTATGACATTGTTCCAACAAGCTCTAAGCTTGTTGTTTTCGACACTACGCTACAAGTGAGTATTCTCCTTTCAGTCTGCCTTTGCTTGCAGTTCATTTTGATTTTTTTTTTTTTTAAATGAGTGTTTCCTGAGTATTCAATGAAATTTGATCTCTTGAAGAGGAGTTCTGCCTTAATGCTGTGCTTTGGCTGTACCAAACCATACTGTTTCAACTGTATCTTTCATGTTACATTAGAGGAGGAGCTGGGGGAAAATATCCCAGCAGAACAGAAAGAGAGGAACAAATTATTTGTTTTGCAGTTGGAATCGCTATCTAAAAAACTTTCAGACAAGCCCAAATTTATATTGGCTTCTTCATGGCTGTCAGAATTTACATAAAAATGTTTTGTGTAAAGATCTTGTACAATAGCTGAAGAGTATCCAGGTGTTTTGGGCCTCCTCCTGCTATATTGGTAAGACACTTCAGGACTGAAATGGATGGCTTCATTATGCCAATTACTACCTCCTCCAGAAAATTTGTGTTTTCAGTTTCTCATTTTGCTTTTAATCAGTAAATCATCTGCTAGACTCTTGGCTTTGTCTGAAGAGGACTTTTTTTGCCAAAAGAAGGCATTAGCTGCCTCCTATAGAACCAGACAACTGCTCTGCAGCATGGTAGAAAGCTGTGGCTTTCTTTGTTTCCTGCATTTTGCAATTGGTGTGTTTTGGCTTGCTCTGGCTTTTGTTTCGGTGTGGTTTTCCTTTGAAAGGAGCTCCAATTCTGACTTAACTAAGCCCATTAAGTAATTTTGGTCTGGAATGTACTGCTCAATTAGACTTCAGCTTTCCACAGTCTGAGGCAACCATGTAATAGGTACTTAGTCCCAAAATGTTCACTGGACTGTCTTGTGTGTCAGATAATCGTGTGTAATGCCAGATTGAGTGCTCTGGTCTAAAAGGTGGAAAGCTTGCAGTGCACAACAAGTCAAAGTAATGTGGATCAAGAGCTCTGTGCATGTATTAGTCAATTTGTACAACAACCAACAGTGTCCTTCTTGAGTTCTGCAGCAGGGCTGACAAAAAGGGGCTAAAACCGCTGGAGCTTCATTTGCTGCTCAGTACAAAAAAAAGCAATTTTGTAACTTCAGCACTGGGCTTAGATTATCCAGGTATCTTGGTAGTCAGGGAGTTTCCTTCATCTCTTGACTCTATCTAGACTCTGAACACACAGGTTTCAGTGCGTTGCCTCTGATACCTTTAAGGACTCAGCCAAGGTAAGTATCCTCTCCAGTACTTAGTGTTACATTAAAACTTGAGTAGGGCTGTGGTTAAGATTCTGCCCGTGTGCCAAAGAACCTCTTGCTTCTAACTGATTTGGTAGCCGTGGTGGCAATGCTGAACTAACAATTGGTCACCAATGTCTCATGTCAGATTTTCTCCTTTACCGATAAAGCCAGGCTTCTACTGGGAACTTACTACCCTTAAGTACTTTGCTATCAGTGGATCAGTCCATTGATTAGAGATGGAAAAAGGAAGTCTTAGAGGAGGAGCTTTCAAGCACAGTCATCAGTCCTACAGAGTTTAAATGTTCATTGTTGATTTTCTTTGTTTATTCTGCTTCTTGACAGTTTTGATACAGTCTCCCAACTGTATTTGCTATTCCATTTCACCAGTCACATGGACTCTGATTGTGCAAGCACTGTAAGCTCTAATGAAGAGTAGGTATAACGCCAGTGATACTTTTTGCCACATTTCTTTTCAGAGATTTCTTTCTCTGTCTCTCAGGCTTCTTTGGGAGATTGATTGTGTGGACTTCTTCACACTCTTAAGAGGGAAAAAGTTCTGCAATTTTTCCTTTTTTCTGCCCAGAAGAGAGAATGAATGTCAACTCTGGACTAAAGAATTCAGACATATTTGATCTGAAAGGTCAATTTTGGGATATGTTTACTGTCACTCTTCTCAAAGGCTATTAGCTTCCTTTTGATTCCAGGAGATATTAATTCTCACTATTGAGATGATAGTCTGTTGGGAGCTGGTACCTGACCCACAACCTGTTGAGTTCTCAGCTGTCAGTGGTAACCAGGGTCAAGGGCTTGAGCTCAGTCACTGTTGCAACTGGAAAGATGAATTTTCTTTCTTTCATGAACCAGTTAATCTTGGACAGGTCACCCATTCCTTTTGGATTCTCTTAATCTGTTAAATCATGGAATCATAGAATGGCCTAAGCTGGAAGGGACCTTAGAGATCATTTTAATCCAGCCTCCCTGCCGCCAGGGACACCACCTCTCGTCCAGATCAGGCAACACATGGGGACCGAACGGGAATCAAACCCGTGACCTTAGTGTTGTTAGCGCCACGCTTAACTGACTGAGTTAACCGGCCCCCTAAGGATTACAGAAAATCATGGCAGATAGTAGTTTCCGTTGCTGGAGTTGTGTTGAGATAGTGCTATTAATGTAAAGTTAGAGTTTCATCTCCAGTTGGTGAGCCAGTATGAGAGAGTTCTTGAAGAAGCAGAGTGTAAGTGAATGAGTCCTGTGAATTTTCATCATAAAGGAAAATGAGTAATTTAATGGTAATGGGAAAATTGTGACCAACACTCCAACAGAATTCCTCTTTTTTCTGGGGGAGGGAATCCCTAACAATGGTGATGAATTACAGCTGGAGAAGAACAAGGCGTGCCTTGATCCGATCATGGAGTCGTATTCTTAGTCTGCTTCTCCAGGTATTTGAATGAGTGGTGGTGGTAGAAGGGGAGCCTGTAGTTACTCACCAGGCTTTGGTGTATGACAAATGGGAACCATATCTTGAACTTGGATTGCTGGTGAGGAGCTTCCCTCCCCCGGCAAACTGCAATTTTTGGACTTTGCACCATTACACTTAATCCCAGTTACTTTTTCTTTTTAAAATCATCATACTGTTGTAAAGCAGTAGTCCTTTTCCAGCATTGGTGCTGTGTTCCAACTTTGCAGGTTCTGTAAAACTCGTTAATTACAGGGTCATCTAAGACAACATTAAACAGATGGATCTGAATGCTTGTCCCGAGATACCCTGCTAGGAGTTCTTCTAAATACTTCCCTTCGGTATTTCCCTTTGTAGCTCTTTACATAGCACCTTGCAGTAGTGTTCCACTTCAGTATTAAGACACAAATTTCTTCAGCTTGATCAGTAAGGCTGATGCACATACATGTGTCTGGAATATAAAAGAATAGGGTTTTGGGTTTGGGTGGGGTTTTTTTGTTGTTGTTGCGTTTTGTTGTTTTGTTTTTTTTGTTAAAACAGCTGAACAAGCACACAGTAGAGGATGTATCTAATAGGGTAGTCAAACAAAAACTTGTAAATTGTTCTTTGTGTTTTAACTTTTAATATGTAATTTCTTGTTTTCCAGCACTTTAGGGCTTTGTATCAGTTATTTTGAAAACATAGTACATAGCTTTGCAAAACATCCAGTGATCAGGAATCCTCTCAAACTGGGAGGATTTTGCAGATATTTGTCTTCCCTGTATCCTACCCACATCAGTGTTTCTCCTAATCTGAAAAAAAAACCCCAAACAACCCCACACCAAAAAAACCAAACCAAACCAAAAAGCCTAGTGCCTTGAAAAAGTTCTTCAAAGATTTGAATTCAGGTTTTCAATAATGCTAGAGCTAAAACAGAATATATACGGACTCACTCTTTACTTTTCTTAGTATAAGCTAGTAGCAATCAACGGAAGAAAAAAATGGAGCTGTGTTGTGTTCTCATGGCATCCCTTCGAAAGATTCTGCCCTTGGATTTCTATTTGGCTGCAGCATCCCATCTCCCTCTACTGGTCAGCATTCACAGCATGTCTCGTATTTCTACTCTGGAAGGTTACCGAGATGCTGTGGAAGGTATTCTAAAACTGTTGTTAGTTGTGGGAAAACAGGAGATGTTAACTTACATAATGTGGCACAAATCATACTGCTGAATAACATCTCTTCATAAAAGTAAGTGTTTAGTGTCAATGTCTTTGAGGGATTTAGTGGAAAGATTTGTAAGGAATTTGTTTTAAGCCTGAATAAGGGAGGAGACGATACGGTGCCTATGTTGGAAACGCAAAGAAGGCTTTAAATAACGGAAATAGTAGCTAATAAAAAGTAGGAATTGGCTGACAGTCTCTTCAGTCCTCATTATTTGCTGGTGAGAAGGCGTGGGGGCCTCAATTGCAACAGCTGCCAAATATGTTGCTGCTTCTAGTGCTAGCGCACTGGTCTGGTCTTGTGTGTGAAGAATTCAGCCGTGCAACTGGCACCTGCCCTTGGCTGTTGTGTGGGCGGTGGCGCATCTCCTGCGCTCCCATGAGGCATCGGGTCGTATGTTAAGGGGGAGCTGTGCTGTGCTTCAGGTAGGAAATGTGCCACTTGGCACAGACTGAGCAACATCTATACTAAATAAATAAATTGCATTGAGCCAAGGTCTGTTTACCTGCCTGAGGCCAAGAGGCACAGCTCAGTTTGCCTTAGTATAGCTTAGCTTGTATCTCCCTCAAATCAGAGGATCTGCATCAAGTCTGCCCACCTGAAACGGTCCCTTGCTTGTACTGAACCCTGAGAGATGGCTGATATTGTTTGGGGGAGTGCTAGCTGGCACAGGTCTCTCAATTTAGACTGACAGTAAGACTGTTCTTTCACCCATTTAGTGTATTAATACAGATGTGGCCTGTGAGTATTTGCTCCTCATAAATATTTATAGAATCATATTGAACTCCGCTACAGTGCTGTGGTTTTCCTCTGCCTGTGACCCCTGGATACTCCTTGTTGGGACAAGCTTCAGCCTCTTGCTTTTCCCAGAGAAGATGTTATCTTTGCTTGACACACAGTAAAGAAACTTTTAAAAGTCTGATTTAACCAGGAGTCCAAGAGACAATTAGATTGTTGTGAGCTCTCCTGTGGAGTTTTCAAATTTGACTGCGTGGATGGTGGGGAAACTGGGTGAGTTGGACCAGTGTGCAGTTCACGAGGTATAAGCTGCCTTTCTAAACTCTTGCACATCTCCTGAGATGCAAACAAGAGGAGGGTTCCCAGCCCCTTCTGGTTGTCTCCCGAAGGGCCACGCTATGAATGAGCATTCACTTACTGTTGTTCTTCAGCTGATGGTCACGAGTGGTGTTCCCCAGGGCTCAGTACTGGGGCCAGTTCACTTTAATGTCTTTATCAGTGACCTGGATGAGGGGACCGAGTACACTCTCATAAGTTTCCTGATGGCAGTAAGTTGGGTGGGAATGCTGATCTGCCCAAGAGCAGAAAGACTCTACTGAGGTACCTGAACATGCTGGATTGATGGGCCAAGGCGCATTTTATGACATTCAACGAGGCCAAGTGCCGGGTCCTGCACTTGGGTCACAACAACCCCAGGCAGTGCTACAGGCTTGGGGAGGAGTGGCTGGAAAGCTGCCAGGCAGAAAAGGATCTGGAAGTGCTGGTGGACAGCCGGCTAAACAAGAGCCAGCAGTGTGCCTGGGTGGGCAATAAGGCCAACGGCATCCTGGCCTGTATCAGAAATAGTGTGACCAGCAGGAGTAGGGAAGGGATCGTCTCCCTGTACTTGGCGCTGGTGAGGCTGCACCGTGAATCCTGTGTTCAGTTCTGGGTTCCTCACTGCGGGACAGACACCGAGATGCTGGAACATGTCCAAAGAAAGGCAACTAAGCTGGTGAAGTGTCTGGAGAGCAAGTCTTAATAGAAGCGGCTGAGGGAACTGGGGTTGTTGAGCCTGGAGCAAAGGAGGCTGAGGGGCTCTCTACAGCTACCTGAAAGGAGGTTGTAGAAGGATTGGGGTTCTTCCCCCGAGTAGCTAGTGACTGGGTGAGAGGAAATGGGCTCAAGTTGTGCCAGGGGAGATTTGGATTGGATATTAGGAGGAACTTCTTCACTGACAGGCTTGTCAGGCATTGGAACCGGTTGCCCAGAGGGGTGTTTGGGTCACCTTCCACAGGGGGGTTTAGAAGACCAGTAGCCGTCGTGCTTAGGGCCATGATTTAGTGGCTGACTTGGGTCAGTGGTTGGACTTGATGATCTTAAAGGTCTTTTCCAACTGAAACAGTTCTGTAATTCTCTTCTATTCTTCATTCTAATTATTCAGTAAATGGATCTGCATTATCTTTATAATAGACTCCAGGAAAACACTGAGCTGAACGTGGATTTACAGGACGGCACTTGAGTACTCTACTAGTGCATTTAATGTGGCGATGTTCTGGGGAAAGTATGATGACATCCAGATCTGCCTTTATTTTCTCTTTGTTGATTTTAACTTCTGTCTGGTACCTACAGTGACACAGCAATCTGAGCTTTTATTTTCTTTTGAAAGTGATATTAATACTTTGAAGGAAAATAAGAGTTTTAGTAATTCCTGTATTCAGGTGTCAATAAAATGTAGCACTTTTTTCACGTTCTATCAGTTGGATTACTTTTGTCTGTCTGACATCATCACCTAGTGTGAATTCATTTTTTTCCTTGTTACTGCATGTTTGGGTTTGTGATGTTTTATTTAGAGACCAAAGCGTTTACCTCCCCATCCTGAACTCTGCTTGAATTTTCAAAGGAAATGGCTCTTACCTAGTTTATAGCAGTCTCTGAAGCTTAACTCTGTAAGCTTGCTTAAGGACAGATTTTTGTCTGACCTTCAACCAAATTTGTTAATTTGTTTTCACTTCACCCAGCCTGCGTAAAGGATTAGCTTATTTTCTAGCGCAGAGCAATTAATCCTCCAAGAGGAACGTGGAAGGTGAGTATAAGACAAGGACTTCCTTGCTTCGTACCAGGCAGCCCCAAGAATGGTGTGGGAGCAGAGGTAGTCTGTGTCACGTGAACCTTGTATAAGCTCTTGTGAGGTGAAAAGCTCTATCTAACCTTTGGTTAAGTAATATTTTTGCCTGTCAAAAGTAAATTTGTGTTTTAATACAAAAACATACATAGCTTTTGCTCACCGTGACCTTGAAGCTATTTTTAAAGTATTTGTTTAGTGCTTCTTCATGAACTAATAAAATCATGTTTATATGGAAGCAGCCATCAAAATAAGCTTTCAGAATCCCAAAGACTCTTTCCTTTTATAGCCTCGAGAAACCTTGGGCTGTTGCGTGGCTTGAAGGTTAGATTATTTAATATTTCTGTTTAATGAAATTCTGTAAGTTGGTAATGAGCCAGATGTTGATATCACTAATGTAGGTTTTTGACAGTAGCTATCACATGCTAGTAAGTAAGAGCTTAAATACTTATGTAATTGGAAAATAGTTGGAACAATCTTCTGGAAACTTCTGTAGTGGTTTAACACACTGGAACTGAATATAACCTCTGACTTCTGTAGAGCATGCAGTGGATCCCACATGAGAAGGCTGGAACTAGATCTGTATTTATCTTCCTTGTGCTCACTGTATTCAATAAAATAGATGATTTATTCTTGTTCCCTCGAGGTCATTCTTGTCTGGGGTGTTGCCTCTCTCCAAGGTAATGAGATAGATCAGGCTTCCAGGGAAAATGCTCTAGAATCTTTTGCTTCCAGAAACACCCAGCAGATGCTGGCTCTGCTGTCACAACAGAGTTCTCACAGCTTTACAAGAGGATTGACTGTCTGTTGCTTAATTGGCTTTGAGGTTTTTTCTTTGTCAAAGTTGCTAAATTTTAAACTAATATGCCGTCTGCGTTTCTGAGGAGTGTGAACATCCCTTCTTGTTTACCTCTCCCACAGAGCTGCAAGAGAATAATTTAGTTTAGCTTCTAACTGACATGTGGGCTGAGCAGGCCACATAAAAGCTCCCTTCATTGAAATCAGACTGAAATCAGCAGCAGAATATGGGAAGACTCTTGTGTTTTCTCAGAGCTGCTCCCGTTGTTTGTGCACACAACAAGCATAGGAACGGAATTCCTGCAGCTCTCAAATCCAGCAGGAAGCATTCATTCCTGGATCTTGAAGAAAGATAATGTGAATTCGCTTTGCCAATTAAGCTCAAATTTCTTTCTCTACGCAAGGGTGTAGGTACAGTGTTAGTGCTTGGCTGAGTGAAAGTCATGCATCGTTCTTGCCTTCCCTGCCCTGCCACCACTTCTTCTGGTAAGATCTTAATCTGTGAAGGAATTTCTGTAATGTTCCCAGTGCAACTGGTCCCCGTGGCTCTACCTGTGGGGCTTACCTAATGTCTTGTGGCAATGAAATTGAGCAGCAGAAATTCTGTCTCAAAGTAAGGTTTTTGTTGTTTTTTTCTTTTCCCCTGAAAACAGAGCTGTACTATTTTATTTTTACTAGAATGCTTAGGCTCCCCATATGCAGCAGGTGGAAGTAATTAGCAGCAGAGTGCCTTAATGAGATGGAATTGCAGGGTTGACTGTAATTGTGGACTAACAGCTATCTAGAAGAGGTCCGGATTAACTCAGCATGTGTGTGGCTGAAGAGGGAGAAGGGCTCTTAGTTGCTGGCTGCAATATGGGCACATTGACATGGGGTGTCAGTTGAGGTCTTGGCTTGATGTCTTCAGTTGGGTTGGGGCCTTTTCACGTGGATACGGTGTGGGGAAGGATTCTGCATGTGTGCTTAGTACCTGCTTTCCAGGAACAAATCTGAAACGTGCCTGCATGTTTTAACTAGGAGACACTACCTATTATTTCGGAGGTTTGGCTTGGGTCTGAAGGGTATTACTTCATCAGCTCTTAGATTTTGCAGAACATTCTGTGGCCATTAGTACATCATCCACCGAGTGCATTCCCTTTTCTTCACCTGTGAATGGAGAAGAAGCTTTCAAAAGTATAGCGTGAGCTAGAGGAGCTGCTTATGGATATTTGTTGTTTGGGTTTTTTCAGATGTTAAAACAAATGCAGACTCTTGGTTAATAACAGGTTTGTCCAATTTTTCTTTACTAGAGGATGTGATAAGGTAAAGGAGGAAATTCTCTTCAAGACCTGCTTTGCCCTCACCCTAGGCAAAAGTCTTTATTGCTAAGTCCTTAAGTAGCCTTGTGTTTTTTTTAAAGGCATAGTCCTTCAAGGAGGAAATATTTTCTTCTCTGGTATATGAAATTGATATAAGTAATTAGAAAATAAGTTTGAATACAACAGTCATCCCACTGAGATGATTGTAGTCTTGGTTTAGTCCCTCTAGACAAGCCAATTTATAAAAACACTCAACTATATGTATGCACTACAAAAGAGTAGTTTAACTTTTCAAAATAGTTCCTTTACAGGACTGTAGTTTTCTGTAACTTCAAAAGTTATCTGGATTGGGCATTTATTGGAAGAAAAAATAAATAAATTGGGAAGAATATTGAACATTAACTTGCAATGTTTTGTTGGCTACTTTTTGAGAAGTATAAAGACAAAGCAAAGAGTTAGGTGTGGTGCCTAGATTATGAGTTAGGAGAAGCATTTAACAGTTTCTTCTTGACTGCTTGTAAAGCTGATGTGGAGATCCTCTGAAAAACTGGTCAACCTTCCAGAAATTTATTTGCTTCAGATCTTGCACTTGGGAATAATCACCTTCTGCTAGACTGAAGGTGTTTGAAATCTCATCACCATGTGGGTGTGAATTGCTTCAAAGCAGAAGTGCATGACATGTCTGGAGAATATTTAGCTTGTACTGCTTTTGTATTACCAAGGTGATGATTGTGGGATCTGTGGGCGAATGCTGGAGTCTCTGATTCCAATTTAGTTCACAGAAATTTTCAGGCCATAGAGAGGGTGCTGATATAGTCCAGTAGTGAGGAAGAGGAGTGTTGCCTGAGGAGTTTTCTGGGGCCAGCTGTATTTTCAACTTAATATTGTGGGTTTTCTTTTGTTCCCAAATACTGTATTACAAGCCACTGTTCAGGTGAAAATTGGGTGGTTAGCCTCTTCCAGTGGACCCTATTGCATTACCTGGCATGAAAAGACTTTTGGTAGAAGCTGAAAGTGAAATAGGAGGGAAGAGACAGTGCCAGCACCACCGGTTGTTCTCGAAGAGTATTTTTCAAATAAGATGGTAACTTGCTGGACCTGAGAGTGGGCTTGCACTCTGTTTGACACTGTGTTACTATGATTTGAGTAGTTACTTACCTTGTTTTCCCTCTTTCCTGGCTGCATTGTCAAACAAGTACGCAAAAACAGTGATGAATTCCTTCTATGAGATCTGTCTTACAGCCTCTTTACAAAAGAAGCAGTACCTGAAATCCTGGTGATGTGAGGGAGTATCAGGAGAGGCATGTTATAAACTTGTCTTACTGAAGCCAGACCATCAGGCTTGCCTCTCCCCGTATGAAGCAGTTGGAACTTTTATTTTATTTTTTATCCTCTTGTGGAGATCTGCCAAGATTTGGGCAGCCAGAGAACTTGCCATGCTACTTAAATATAGTCCTGTTTATGTTGGGCTAGAAACTATTGCCCCATTCCTCCCATTTTCACATCAAAAGCATTTGAGAGTCAGTCAGCTCATAAACATATTTAGACCAAGGGAGTAAAGTGTAGGTTGCCCAGTTTTTAATGCAGTACAAAGGTCACAGCAGAGGCCTGATGGTTTTTCCTGTTACAACAAAGACCAGTTGTACTACTCTTGGTCATCTTAGGTGGTTAAAACTATTGAAATGCAAGTATTTAGCCTCTAAAAGAGAAGTCTTGGGCTAACTTTTTTTTCTTGTGCCTTCATACTCTAACGGTGAGAACAAAGACTGTATCCTAGCCTGACTTTGTCATATTTGCTCACGCTGTGAAGGTACATATGCTGGTATCCCTTGAAAATGGAAAACTTTTTTTCCTTTTACAAGGGACCTGTTGAGAAGGCACTCCGTGCCATGCAGTTTCATACGTAGAGCACGTGGGTTTGGGTACATGACTTTGACCTTCTACAGTAGTACTTCAGCTAGTTTTATCCAATTTGCTATGATTGAGTGCCTTCCTCTTGCAAATTTCTTTCAACTACATATCAAACTTGGTATTTTGTCGGGCTAGGAAGGGTTATTGTTTCCCAGTGTTTGCCTGGAAGATTTGAGTTTGATATTGTGGTCTGCATGGGACTTTTGCTCTGTGTGTTCCCTCTAAGTTTTGTAGCCCTTAACAATGGTCATGAGGCAAAACTGGGAATTTGTCAACTTATCCACTGAAAATGACAATGAATGTTCTAGCTTTCCTTTGAGTATTCATCCATCAGGAATTGGAGACTAGAAAAGTGTCAAGGATCAACTGGATCTGATACTGCTTTTATGGCAGCTCTGTGCCAAAAACCAAAAGCTTCTTCCTTTCTATTCTGATCCCATAAAATAGATGTTTCTTGGGGTAAAGCTAATGCCCTGATGTTGGTTTATACAGTGAAAGATTAGGCAAGAGAAGTACACATTTATCATCTTGCCCCTGGATGGCAACTGCACCACAGAAATTCTGGCAGATCTTTTAACACTGTCTTTTGCATCCTGCTTTTGCTTGGTGCTGGCATGTCTGCAGGTGTTTCATAACTACGTTTCTCACTTCTGTTACCTTCCCACTTTTCCAAGTCAACTGTGGATTGAGACAACGGTGCTGAGCTGTGTGTCTTTCAGCACAGTAGCCTTCTCTGCTCCACCCAGCACTGACCCTTTAGGACCAGGAACTGCTTCAGCTCTTCTTGCGCAACATCTTGGCAAGGACAAGCACCTTTTTGCAAGGCAGATGAGACAAATGGTTCCAACGCCAGCAGTCACCCATGTTACCTCAGACAAGTATGAACCCCCCTGGTCACTTAGGCCTGTAGTTAATAACATGGCGTTAGGTAAAACAAGTTAAATGTGTGTGTGTGTATACGCATACTGAATTTTGGAGATTTTTTTCCTTTTAGGTCCTTCTCATTCACAGATGTTTACTTGAGAGAGCATTTCCAGAAGGGCTTATAAGATTGATGGTCCCATATATCATAATGGAGAGTGTCCCTTCCAGTATTTCCCATCAGTGAGGAGATACTTCTTCTGTAGTCTGGTGACATCTTATGTGTGCTACTACTGCTTCTGGTGTCATTGCCCAGTAATCAAGCTATTTTGGAGATCACTAACCTTAAGGGACCAAAGGTTTTCAAATATTCTACTACCTGAAAAACAGGGTTTCCTACATATGAGTCCAACTCAGTCTTTCTTGGTAATGGCTGTTATTTTGGAAGAGGCTACATCCTCCTGAAGACTTACAGTGGAAAAGTATGAACGGTCTACAGAAATGATGACCTCCAGAAGTGCTGTCTAACCTAAATTAGTCTGTTCTTTTGGTCAGCATTTTCACAGCTGGCATAAGGAGTTCCTGTAGTAAGAAAAGCTCATTCCTGTTTTCCTCACTAGTGTAATAACACCTGTTGTTGAGGTGATCTATGGGCCATGTGGGATTTCAGTCACTGAGTTCTTTTTGCTATAATATAACCCCTCTACTTAAGGGGCAGGATGTTGGAGAAGATGAGTCGCATAAAGTGAGATTCCTCATCTAATTGTAAGTGTCTAGACGTAGTCAGTGTGGGGGGAAATGGCATCTGTGGGATACAACTTAATCTGTCTGGAGCTGGCGAGTCACGGCACAGAAACGGCCATTTCCCCCAGCTGGCTGTGAAGAGATGCAGTGAATATGCGAGGTCAGAACAACCTTGAAATTTGGGCAGATAAATGCTTTTATGTTTTTAATGGTTCCTTGTGTTTGTTAGGAGCACTACATGGTTAATAAGAAAAGAAGTGCTTTGTTTAAAGAATGTTTGTTGAACAGCAACAATCTATGGGATCTGGCTGGCAAACAATGGTTTTGTGAAGGTCAGGCCAGTCCAACACTCAAGATCAGAGGAAGAGCAATACTGGTGGGATTGAGAATTCACAGCGCTGTTGGAGGTCTAAAGACGGGACATGGTCGAGATCTTCAAAGGCTACAAACTATATACAATCTGAAAGGAAGGTCCTTGTGGGTATTTTCTGCATGAACATCACTGAAACTTCTAAATGCGCTGGATGTGAGCCCAGCTCCATACCCCGGTGCTTTGGCTGGCCACCAAGCAGCGCTTTGGGCAACCACAGAGACTAAAGGAAAGTGTGAGTGGGTGAGTGTACGTTTGTGCTTGCAAGCAGTTTTAGCGTGTAAGCGCAGAGTTGGCTTTTTGCTTTGTAGTTATGTTACTTTTAATTAAGAGACAAGTATTAACATTAAGAACTGATGGCATTGTTATTTGAAAGGTAACTGTGTAACTTCTACTACAGAACTGTAGAAAACAATCGGAATGTCACTTAAGCTGTGGTGTAAGAGGACAGCCCAGAGGGATGAGTTTAAGTATTTCTTTACTAAATTTTGGAGATTTACTGCATCTAATGTTTAATATTGTAATAGTCGAGCCAAATTCATTGTCTTTTATGAAGAATTTAAGTCTGATTTATCTCAGTAGCTGTATCTGTTCAACTGCTCTCAGGGTTTTTTCTAAAATCTGTCTTTTAAAGCTAGACAAGATGGCATCTAACTGAAGATTCTTGAGATTCTTGGAGACAAATAACTTGCAAATAAATCAAACAGGATCAGGGCAAGAACTGATCTTTGAGGAATCAGTTGAGGGTCTTTTCCTTCTGGATGGTCTACAAGCTCAGCTTTTTGCCTAGTATATCTTTGGAATCGTCTCTTTTGAAGTATCATTTATGAATCTAATGTGTCAATTTTACTGTCTTGCCCATCTAAACATTGTGCTGGGTGGTGTTCGTGCTGCTACTGTGCCTGAGAAAGAAGTAGTAGCAAGAATTTGGAAGTTGCCTGAAGTCCCATAGTTGGCTCTCCACATCTTTTCTGCTGTGGGCTGGCTTCTTCTCCAGCTTTTCAATTACAGAGTTTGTAAACTTGCTTGAGGAGTTCTGTTGCATGATTACCATCTGGAAGAAAGTTATTTTCCCCTTGGCTTTAATAGATTAGCCGTTACTTTCTTGCTTGAATACAGCTTGAACATCTTACTTTTCTGGAAGCTTTGAGGCAGCATTTGACAGTGACCGTTAACTCGTGTGATAGCTGCTCTTACGGAAGGATATCAAAGCTGAAGGCTCTCAGTTTCAGGCAGTTTGAGTGTACTTTCCTCTTCTTTTCGTGAAGAATGCTTAGAACTTATTTTGCCCCGAGGTGGAGGTATTCTGTGTGAACTCGCTTCTGTCCCATATCTGCTCCCCAAAGAGCTCACTGCTGTTAGCTTCTGCTGCATTGACTGTCAGTGTGATCCTGTTATGTGGGAACACTCTGTGTGTCTGCCTGGAGGGTTTCTTTGTGGTTTCAATCCTCCTAAGGAGTTGGTGTGCTCCAGTGGTGGGTTTGGTAATGTTTGCTTTGCCTGACTCCTCCTTGTGTCAGTGAGGCGGCTGAATACCCTTTGCTAGAGAAATGCTGCGTGGTGTATTTCTTAGTCTTACTTGTGGTCCTGCTTGTTTGGGTTTTTTCCCCGTGTGGTTTTTCACTTTTAATGCAGTTTAGGGGTGGTGACTGTGAAGCAGATCGTTATTCCTGTTCATTGGTGCTATGACAGAAGCATCTGTAAAGTCAGTCATAAGCTGAGGCTGGGAGGATAAATTTGCTTCTAATGGTCAGAGAGAAAGCAGCTGGGTAGGGGTGGCAAGATCATAGAATCACAGAATGTCAGGGGTTGGAAGGGACTTCTGGAGATCATGTAGTCCAGCCCCCCTGCCAGAGCAGGATCACCTAGGGC
>NW_009734560.1:11321-26378 GCF_000703405.1 Apaloderma vittatum | reverse complement strand
AGCAGGAGCGTCCACCCCCTCCCGGGGCAGCCTGTGCCAGGGCTCCGGCACCCTCACAGTAAAGAAGTTTCTCCTCATGTTGAGGCGGAACGTCCTCTGTTCTAACTTAAACCCATTATTACTGGTTCTGTTGCTGGGCACTACTGTGAAGAGACGGGCACCTTCCTCTTGACCCCCACTCCTTGGGTATTTATATACATTAATAGGGTCCTCTCTCAGCTTTCTCTTTTCAAGGCTGAACAGCCCCAGTTCTCTCAGTCTCTCTTCACAGGAGAGATGTTCAAGCCCCTTAATCATCCTCATAGCTCTCCGTTGGACTCTCTCCAGTAGGTCCCTGTCTCTCTGGAATTGGGGAGCCTGAAACTGGACCCAGTATTCCGAGTGTGGTCTCAGCAGGGCAGAGTAGAGGGGCAGGAGAACCTCCCTAGACCTGCTGGACACACTGTTCTTAATGCACCCCAGGATCCCATTGGCTCTCTTGGCCACAAGGTCACATTGCTGTCCAGGGACAACTCACTGTCCACTGGGACTCCAGGGTCTTTCTCCATGGGGCTGCTTTCCAGCAGGTCAGCCCCTAGGGGTGAAGATGTATGGATCACTTTCAGAAGTCTAATCTTAAAGCCAAGAGTTTGTATACAGTAGGATAATACATGTATTTGAAATGTTCACTGCAATTTACTGAAGTGTAGAAAGAGATGTGGTGTTCTGGTGCAGGGTAGAAGTCTCACTAACTTTGAGAAATGTAAACTGCTACATTATAACATAGAGTAGGGTCTAAATGGAAATTCTGTCAAATATCATATGATGCCGGCCATCATGTGGATGACTTAGCAAACTTTGCCATCGTTAGTTACGATCTTCTTGGTTTTTATTTTTTCTTGGCTACATTTTTGGTTGCTTTTACTTTTTGGGATGCTGATTCCAGTGACTGTAACCCTTTTCCTGTGCCTGTTGCAAAGAGGAGCCCCTTGGCACGTAATTGAAAGTCGACACTTAAGGTAGAATCACAGAATAGAATTATAGAACGTGTTGGGTTGGAAGGGACCTGTGAAGGTCCTCTAGGCCAGCTCCCGCGCAGTGAGCAGGGACATCCTTAAGTAGATCTCATTGCTCAGAGCTCCATCAAGCTGATACACTGTCTGTTCAGGTTGCAATCATCAAGCAATCACTGCATGTCTGTTACCTGCACTGAGGACTAAGTTTGTGGCTGTGTCCTAGTTCTGTGACAGTCAAGGCCTGGACAAGAACCTTCCCTTGTGCACCGTGCTTTCCGTGTGAAGACTATTTAAGGGTGTTGGCAGGATTGACATGATAACGAGCTCAGGAGTATCACCTAGAAATCAGGTCTTTGCTTCAGAGAACTAGTGTTCACAGGGAAGTTTTCTTTCAAAAATGACACCATAACCTTATAACCTCTTATTCAGAAACTGAGGATTAATAATTTAAAAAACAAAGGCATTTGATTGCATTTCTTTAGTGGCAAACCAGGCTAGCTAGTCCTTTTAACTTTCAGTCGTGTTTAAAATAATCAGATAATCCCTTTTAATTTGTATAAATCATGAGTCTAAAAGCTGGAGAGGAAACAAGACTTTTACTGTTTTAGTCTTCATTTTTTTGTTGTTTTATACAAGTGTTGGTACAGTGAACATTAACTAGAATATAGCACAAGCCTCAAGTATCTGTAAAGTGGATGCTTATGATAATTCTGTTCATTACAAATTTATTTAGTGTCATGATTTGGGGATGGTGTAACTTTTATGGATAATATCAAACAGGAATAAATTTGAGGTCAGCAAGCATACCTTCCACCAAACTGTATCCGCTTAATTTTTCATCTGAGACTTTTACATAGAATATTCACATAACAAAACAAAAAATCTAGTTTTGCAACGCTTTTGTTCTAAGCTTTTTAACCATTTTAGAAGTTAAAAGTCTTAACATTTAGCTTGGTGTGTGTGATTTTTTTGGTTCTGTTTTGAATGCTACCTACCTGTTTATACTGTGTTTATTAATTTATTTATTTTTTTTTGTAACTAGGGAAACCCTTCTGTTGGTGTCTGATGTGCTAAATCAAGAGCAAAGATTTGTTTAGCCGTTCATTCTTTTTGCAGGTAAAGAAAGCCTTTTTTGCCTTGGTGGCAAACGGTGTGAGAGCAGCTCCCCTGTGGGAGAGTAAAAAACAGAGTTTTGTAGGTAAGTAGTTCTAAAATTCAAGTTTACTTGAATCTCCAGGGTGTTTTTCTGTTGCAGAAGGTGGCTAACCATTGTCTAACGTCCTAGAGACACACTGGCAGAGAGGGTTTCCTGTTACTTTTTGTGAGGAGTGAAGTGCTGCCAGCTTTCCTAGTGTTGCTGTGTTTCGAGAATCACAATGATCCTTTTAGATCCTCACCTTGTGAAATTTGGTCTCTAATATGCACATTTCACTGTGTAGTTAAAAGGAGAGATAACGGTCACAAAGAAAGAAATTTGGAAACAGGAACTATAAAAAAACCTTAAGAGCATCCTGCTGTGTGTGTTGAGGGTTAGGGCTGGGCTGGCCCCCGAATAATCCAAGCGTGTCTTTCTCTGCACATTCTCAGTAAGGTGTGTGGAAAAATATTTAAATACCAGAACTAAATATTGATTACTACAGATGCATCCCATATTGTGAGAAAAATATTAGATCTGTGTATTGGGTTTTTAAAAGTCGTATAATTCCACAGCAATAATATTTCAGAGTTAAATCTCTGTTGCACTTAGAAAATAGGGTCATAGTGGCAGTTACAAATATTATATATACTTCTTGTGACCTAGAATATAGATTGAGCACTCTTGTAAACTAATGAGAAATACTTCTACAAAACATTTGTTAAACTATTTTAATCCAAGGAGGGAGGAACACTAGTTTCATGCATCAATAGGAATACTCTGTGTTTTTTACATTTAATTTCATTTTCTGTCCGTCACTTAAGTTGTAGTCATTTGACGCTGACCTCTGGATTAATTTTTCCCTTCCTCATTTCTTAGTTTCTTCAGTTTAGATATAAGAGTAGTAAACAGTGGAGCAATTTACACCTTCTCAAATTTAGAACTTGAAAGGTCAAAATAAGATTAATGTTTTCAGGTAACTAAACTGATCAACAGTATTATCTAGTTTGGTGTTGGTGATTAAAATGTATATTCTATGGATGTACTATGTCTTTTTTAAAGTCAAATTTCAGTAGAGACTTTGAGGATTACAGTGGAAATGGTTGAATCAAGTTCTCTAATAAGTAATATTCAAGGAATGTTGCTTCATTTGAGTTTGAGAGTCTGCCTCACTTGGCAAGTTCCTAATGAGAGTGTGTCTGATTCCAAAAGAAAACGAGAGGCAAGGATAGATCTCCAGCCTTTAAAGATTTTCTTTCAATGCTTTTGGAGGTGGAGGCAGTCTGGATTCAACATTTTCTTTGATTCAGATTGAAAGAAGGAGTCCATAGATTGTCATTTTGAATATTAATTCAGACATATGTTCTTATACTGAAGTATTGTATCAATGTGAAAGTGAATACGCATAGTTTTGAAATTCCACTGTTGATTAGTCCAATGCATGTAGTGTTACATGGATTTGAAGTTTATTAAATTATATATTGTGAATATAAATAGACAAAATAGCTGGAAGTTCTATATGTTAAGTATATATCTGAAGAACTTTTCTCATGTGTCACTTGTTACAGGAATGTTAACAATTACAGATTTCATTAACATACTGCATAGATACTATAAGTCTCCAATGGTGAGTATGATGTTAAGCTTTACTTTTATCCTTTGCCATACAGTACAGAGACTGAAATACCCAACTGAAAGATTGATGAGGATTGTTACTGTTATTTAAGCCTTTAGAAGCTCAGATATCTCATGGTTGTCCTCACTGTGGGGGGTTTTATGAGAGAGAAAAGATGGCTTTTGGGGCAAGGTGCTAAAATGGAACCTGGATACCTGGGTTCAGTTCTCAGCCATGAAGGTCCTGTGAGCTGGAGCAGGTTAATGTGCTCTGTCTGCTTCAGTTATACATGCATAAACCCGAGGAATTTCCTTAGTGAGTACTACCATTTATTAAGTTTTGTGTGGTGCTTACTGTAATGATAGCCTTTGTTTTGGTTATGAGGCTCCACTTAAGTGTTGCAGCTAATGGATGATGCATTTGGGATGAAGGATTTGGCTTAAGGTACCTACTTTTAATATCACATCTGCTTTTTAGTATGAAGGACAGTACTTGATCACTGTATTTTTATTTGTGTTCAAGTTGTTTCAAAGCATATTTAAGTAGTAATCAGAATTCTATATAAATGGCGAATATTGACCAAAATGTGTTTGTGGAGGATGTCTAGGTTAATGAAAAACTTCATTGTATTTACAAATCAAGTATGCGGCTACGTGTGGTTCACGTTTGTATCATCACATTTGCCTCGTAACAGCGATAATGCTATTCCAAAAGGACTATGTGGAGTTAAGCAGAACGCTAGCTTACAGAGGCGTGGATGCGTTAAGTGGTTACTCTGTTCTTGGAGTAGAATAAACAAGTTAAACTAGTTAAATATATGCAAATATTTCAGTTACATGGCTGAGTTGCACAATCAGTTGGAGATCTGGTGACTTTCAATTAATTGTGATTTAAAATTCCCATTGGCAGTCAGTTGGTGAAGTTTTCTAGCTTGCGTGTTCCTTCAAAAACATTTACATCCCTTTCTTGTTCCTGTCAACTCACAATTCCCACCAATTAAAACATATGTACTATGTTTTACTAGCTAAAAAATCAAGAACCGTTGAATGGAGCAGACATCTGATGTGTTAGGCTTCTCAAAACTCATGTTAATTTTTAAAATCTATAATGAAATTCTTGTCAGATGCCAGTGGAGTGACGCAATGTCCTTTCTTCTTGTTAAGGGTTATTTTTTTTTCCTCCCTCTGGGGATTTACAAGTGGTGAAGGGAGAAACAAATGGAAAGTGTTTGCATGCTATTGTACTGACCCTCAATGTCAATACTGCCAGTTTTTCCATGTAACTACCTGTGGTCTGGCTGTCATCACTCCTTTTTTTATGTTGTCTGACATCTTATTCAATAGGTTGTGTTTAAAATGGCACCATAAGGAGGAATAGCTGAGAGGTGACAGCATTTAACTGAAGTGATTGATGCAGTCTTCTATTTAAATAAACAATGTAATAAATAAAATAATGTTCCATCAGGGAATGCTGTAGTCTCAATAGGTAAAATGATGCTGGAAATTACAGTTCTCTTCAGTGTTTTAGTCATTCTTCCTAAATACATCACAGCACATTCAGTGTGAAGCATGTTGGTGTTCATGGACTAGATGGTACCTTAAGATGACTGATGGGGGAGCGTCCAGGTAGTTTCGCCCCATAGTGTGGTCCAAGAACTAAGTTTAATCTCATCAGCATCTAAAGTGGTCTCTTAGTCTTTTGGTCACTTGAGTAGTTCTTGTGAGCTGCACTCCACTGTCTTAACTGCCTTTTTTGTCAAGTGCCCTAAATTATTTAACTTGCTTCTATGGGCACCTTTTACATCAGCCAAAACCGGTAGGTTTGAGTAGTCTGATTTATGCATCAATTTACATTCCTTTATATGCTTTGAGGGATGCTGACTCCAGAGAGTAATCTCAAGTGTAGTCTCCCTCAGCTCACAGGTGAACGTGATGGGCTTTGTGGAGACTTCAAGCTGTCACCTCTAAACTCTTCAGCTTGAGCAGAGGTACCTGGCAGGGACGAGTGAGGGATGACGGGCACCTCTGACCTGGGCTATAGCGAGTGCAATTACTAGTTCCAGCAGCTGCCTTGGGCTTGCAGCTTGATACCTCTAGAGAAAGAGAGCTTTCACAGCTGAAACATTTTTAGAAAGCCGTCAGCAAGATGGAAGCAACTGCTGTTACACAATCTTTAGGACTTTGTGAAGTAGCAGCAGAACAGCAGGAAGTTGGTGATGTGACTGTGTCTTCTTCTGAGTCTGTTTGAACTTCAAAGGCTGAACTCTGGAGAGTTGTTTGCTGTTCCTGATCTGATAAGCTGCCATCAAAAGGTGCAGATTGCCACATCCTTTTCCCAGTATGGTTTGCCTGTCCTTTTTGTGAGCCGGTTAAGGAAGCTAAACCAGCAGAAATCTAATTATTTTTGTAACTTTTTTGCTTGTCTGGTTCCTGCGTCAGAGAAGCAACATTGCAGGCACGGGAGAAGTGCAGAGTGCCTGCATGGCTTAGATGTAGAGTCCAAAAACATTTGAAGAATGTAACATCAGTAAAAGATTAAACTTGAGGGGGCAGGGAAATCTAGTGTTGGTTCTTCTCATGGAACGAAGCACTAAACCAAGTGCTCATGGTTGGTTGTAATCAAGTAGCAGTAAAATTCATCTGTCAGCGTTAAGAAGTGATGGGGGTAAGCTTTTTGCTGCTTTGGCTGCGTGAGGAATCATCAGAGGACTTACTTTGGCATGACTGTTTTAAGGTAAGATAAATTACTGAGGAGAGGCCTTTGAGTCTTGAAGAGATCTAAGCTACAAACACAGGCAGGGGAAAGACCTTTCCTGCCCGGTATGATACTCAGCACTGAGCAGGATTGTGCCCTTTCTTGTTGTTTTTGAGAAATGTTCTTCTGAACTGTTCTTTCTCTGTTAGATTGCCTGCGGTGGAAGGAAAAGTATTCAGATGTTTATGATGTTGTTAATGATTTTTCGTTTAATATTGATGCTTCAAGCTGAGGTTTCCGTCTATCTGTTGTAGGTTCAGATTTATGAATTGGAGGAGCACAAGATAGAAACCTGGAGGGGTAAGAATATTTACTGCTTGGCTGATAATTTAATATGTTCTAATTTTTTTCAGTGTAATAGATCTTAACTTGTCTCTCTCCACATACTTTTTGATGAAAGGAAAAATAGTAAAAGCTTGTCCATTGGCCCCTGCTGGTTATTTTTCTGTCTGAAAGACTGTGTGGGCTATGTACTACTGTGCCACTTGTTCACTCTTAGTACCATCTCGATCTTAAAGAATGATTTCTTAAAGAACGCTGTCACTGTACAGATGATGAGTAGAAGTGAAATGGAAATGTCAGGATGCAGAATGAGTAGCTAACCCTACGTATTGAGGGAGTTAACGGATGGGCAGCAAGCTGTGCCCGAGTGGATTGTGTGATGTGACCAGAAATTTGTACAACGTGCTGGGTGTAAGCAGAAGGGCTGAATGCTGGGAGGAAACTATCTTTTTAAAAAAAAAAAAAAAAAAGACTATGCCGTTGGATAGTACCAGAAGTACTCTCAGACCCTCACAGCAAAGGAACTGTTCAAGAAGGATTTGTTGTTGTTGCAGGGACCCCTGGTGGCCATCAGCCTGGTCGGGGTGTCTTTTCGATGTCGCTACCGAGGAATGTGCATAAGTGGAATAACTAAAGTGACTGTATATGTTGCTATCTTCCACTTAATTTTATACGAAAGAATTAATAAAATGCTTTCATGAAGAAGTTGATGTTTTCATATAAAGTTGTAACAGTGTATTAATTTTCTATACACAGAGCTTTATTTACAAGAGACGTTTAAACCCTTAGTGAACATCTCTCCAGATGCAAGGTAGGATTTTTCTTTTCAATCTGCTTAACTTGATATAAACTAACTCTGCTTCAACACTGAATTTAAGCCTTCTTATTATATAATAAGAAACAATTTATATTGTGAACTAGAGTGAAGGATGATTGTGAACAATTAGTGAAGGATACTCTTCTCATGTAATCAAGAAGGTGTGGGAGCTTTTTATTGTGAGGACTTTAATTATACAAATAACAGAATTTTTAGTTAAACTTTTGTCTTTTATCAGTGTAACTGTTCTGGTAAATAAACTAGATGTGGATCAAAATTATTGCCCTAAAACATGCAAAAAATACAGCATGATGACCTTTCAAGCTATTCTACCAGTCATATTTGTTTCATGAAAATCAAAACGAGTACAGGGTCTTTCAGCAGTCATAGTAATTGAAAACTTTCAGTACTTTTCAGTGCAAGTAACTTTCCTTAACTAAAGGAAAGACTTTATCTGTATGGTTTTGTTCTGCTCTAGCACTAGGTTCTGTTCCTTAAAATATATCTGTAGTCCTTTCCCTGATGGAATTCTGAAAGAAATAGTTTATAAACTGTCATTATAGCTTATTTATCAAAGGTACTTTGAGAGAGAGCTTTAGCTGATCACTTAACAACTAGCGCTGAATCGCTGAACCAGAGGGTGGAGTTGTGATTCTTGCTCTCACATGTGGAACGGGATTGCTTCTGCCTTGTCAAAGGAAACTGGTGAAGGAGAGCTCGAGTGATACCTCGAAGTGATGATATGCTCTGTCCTCAACTGAATTGCCATTGTCATGAACACAGCATTCAGTTAAGTTATAAGGAACGTGTTTTGAACGGTACTTGGCTGCCAAGAATATCACTAAGACAACAAAATAGTATAATTGTTTTCAGTGAAAGGCACAGCAAGAGAAGTATTGCAATAGAGAAGATGCGGTAGGACGTGTGTAAAAGGACACAGCAAGTCACCTTAGGACCTTACCAGATATGGATTTGGGTTCTGTGACAGTCCAAGCGCTCAGGAGCTGCTAAATGTTTGCTCCTGGAGTGGAATCAACAGTGAGTGGGGGGAATCTTGACTCCACGTGTATCCAGTGGGGTTAGTTAATCCCTCTAGGGAGCTCAGAGCATAGTTTGTTGAGTTTGGGAGAAGCCTACTTCGGCAAGGAGGCGATTCTCAGAGTTCTCTTACTTACTAATTTATTTCACTTGGTGGTCAGTTGTTTTATTATAGTCTTGCTAGGACCAAGGGAAAAAATTGGTTTTTGCAAGAAGAGCTGAGTTGCACAGATTGGAGTATTGCTGAATTGTAGCCTCCAATGTCTGGAAGAATTTTTGGATCTCCTAAGCATAACTTTTTTCCAATCCCCAGTGATAATTCAGTGAAATTATTAAATAATTGTTTGGGCTTAATTGCATATATATGCTTATCAATATAAATGCTCTTCGTAGAAGGTATTATAGAAGTTTGAGATGCATGAAGGGCAGGAATACTCCATTTTTCACTGTTTGAACAGAAATAATCTGTTCTGAGAGTAGGAATGCTGTGAGCACAGCATTCAGTGAAAAAACAATTTACACTTGTGAAAAAAATATTTCTGCTATACTTTCTACCACAGAAAGTCACTTTCCATCACATTTTCTTTCCTGGTTTTAGGTGTTCATGAGCATATCATTGTTGACGTGTTTTAGCAGCTGCAAAAATTAGTTTGAAGTCTCTTCTGTTTTCTGTAATATTAAAGATAATGCTAATAATTACTTATCAGACGTATTTCACAAGGATTTATAAATATGTGTATGTATCACTTTGACATTACTTGTTGCCAGCTACAATTCAGTAAAAAAACTTCATGTTTTTCTCCTCAGCCTTTTTGATGCTGTATATTCATTGATCAAAAACAAAATCCACAGATTGCCAGTTATAGATCCAGTCAGTGGAAATGCACTTTATATACTTACCCATAAAAGAATCCTCAAGTTCCTCCAGCTTTTTGTAAGTATCTGAAGTTTTGCTTTGCTTAACTGGTATTTTCCCTCCAGTCAACATCTTTAATGTTAAATAATTTAAGTCTTAGTACTGAAACCTCTTGATGAACTTCCACGTTCATTGTGTCTGTGTGTTTTGATAACAGAGAAATCAGAGATCGACGTAGGACCTGTACATTGCCATTACTTTGTTTTAGCCATTTAAAGAAACCTGGACTTGGCTTGGCTGTTAGAGTAATTTGTTGTCGTTTCTGGAAGATCTGTTCAGCTTCAAAAGCTTGTTTACACGTAAAGAAAAATAAATTGTCTCCCAGAGAGGAGATTATCATTACTCACTGTAGCTTATGGTAGTCATGGGAATGAACAGGAGGCCAAACAAAGTAACAAGAGCTGAAAATAAGCATTCGGTGCCGAGTGTGTGGTGCTGTCTTCTCTCTAATGGCATAGCTTAGGGTCAGGAGCTTTTAGTGATGGATTAGTGCAAAACTAAATAAAGGAGCAAAAAGCTTAGTTGCACGGTCTTAATTTAGAGCTTCTTTGAACAGAAGTGATGCTTCTAGATCTGAGCTTGTTTTGTCTTTATGTGAATCTGGTAGGAGATTACTGTAATGATTTGTAGTAATTATTTGGAGTCTGTAGGTGGCTGAGTGAATATAGATTTCCTAACGCCAGTCATAGGGAAGCATGGTAGGTTTAAAAAACGTGGTGGCTGCAGAAAACAGCACTGTCAGTCCCTTCATTCTGTCTTTCCTAGATGTCAGAGATGCCAAAGCCTGCCTTTATGAAGAAGAATCTGGATGAACTTGGAATAGGAACTTACCACAACATTGCCTTCATACATCCAGACACTCCTATCATTAAAGCCTTGAATATATTTGTGGAGAGGAGGATATCGGCGTTACCTGTTGTGGATGAGTCGGGTGTGTGGTGGATCTTCTGTGTACAAAAGCGTGCTAAGATAAATGGTGCTGAACCCTGTGGTGATGTTGTGAGGGGCACGGGGGTGGTGAAGAGGAGAAAGAATAAAGAAAAATAAAAAGGCATGGGGGAGACAGGGGATATAAAGAAATATTCATGCAAGATGTAGGTTGATGGGCTTGGAAGAACTTCAGGGTTTGGGAGGTTGGTTGTGGGTTTTTTCCCCATCTTTCCTTTTTGACCTATCTGTGTTCTTTTTTTGTGTAACTATAAAATAATAAATGAAAGGAGGAAGCAAGAAAACTAATTTTGTATTTTAAGCGCTTTTTCTATTTTTTTTTAGGAAAAGTTGTAGATATTTATTCCAAATTTGATGTAATAGTAAGTATGTCTCTTAAATTCTATTAAATAATTTATATTGCAAAATATATTTTATATTGCAAAATAATTTGTTAATATCTCAATTCTGACTATTTTTGTTCCTTAGGGTCCAGTTAACAAAACGAATAAAACGGATTCAGTTCATCCTGCAAAGCTTTTTTTAATTATTTTTTTTTTCTTTAAGCTGTCCTTAACTTGCACACACGCAACTACTGCTCTGGATGCTACGCAAAATTAGATCTTGCTGTGTTCTTACAAAAAGAGGGCATAGGCTTTTAATGATTGTTTCTATTTTTGAGATAGATAGGATTTTCTTTTCTCAGCCACTGCCTTTCCACAGTCAGTTCTCAATGAGGATGCAGATTTCACCATGCCGTCAGGGTACTTTATATGACTTGACCTTCTCAGTGAATTAAAACTACTTTGCCCATTCTTTTACGTGACTCACCGACTCTAGAGTATGAGATTTGTGTTCCTTTTGGTTTAGATCCAACTGAGGCCCCTGTTTCTAGTTAAATAGGAAACAGGTTCTATTGATTATTTGAGATTTTCCTCACATGTATTTGCTTGCTTATTAAACAGGAGGGAAAGAGATTCTATTCTTTAAATGATAATCAATTCTGAGGCTTCTAGTTCATCATCAGTCTGCTTGAACCTGGTCTTCAAGCTTTAAAAGAAGAAAAAAAAGAAATCTGAAATATATAGTGTGATCTTCCAATAACATAGAATTTGCAAGATTCAGCTGGTGATTTTCAATGTCAAACCATGTGGCTAATATGCTTAATCAGTATTTTCAGATGTGCCTCTAGGTAGTGACTTGATGGTTGATAACTTCTTTCATTTTAACAGAGTTCTGAATTCATTTTCATGTTCTTGATGGCAGGAACCTGGGAATGTTGTGATGATAGACAAGGAGCTTTATATTACACTAGTTACTGGGTGTAGGGTGACTAAATTCTGCAGAAGCTTTTTTTTCCTCTTACTGTCCCTCATTAGGAATTAGTTATATGAGTTAGCTGAAACTGCCTGTATCTTCATGATCGCCTCAAACCTATCTTTTCATATTCAGTGTAATTCAGTCCAAAAACTTCATGAATCGGTGTATAATAGCCAAAAATTAATTTTGTTTTATGGCTTAGTCCAGTGCTTTAATTTTAAGGGTGTTTGTTCTTCCTTCAGTGCTTCCGCACACAAAATAATAGGCCAAGATGTTCCAACACTATAAAAATATTGCCATGGTCTCGCCCAGAAAGAGAGCTTTTGCTGATCTGGACAAAGTCATTTTCCTGTTCTTAAGAATGAAGGTTCAGAATATCAGCTTTCAAACTCTTTTAATCTTCTTTCAGTGATGGTGTGGCATTTTCATTTATATTATTTTTATAGGACTTAGTAAAATGCAGACACACACACACAAATCGCTGTCAAGTGGCACTGCCAGCACGGTCCAGGAGAGGGAGTTGGAGCCCACAAATAGGAAATGGGAAGACAATCCTTAACTTGTTCGCTACTTGGATCTCCACTAAGGTCCTACTTCATGGGTGGTGTTCAGAGCAGTTGGTGTCCTCCCTATTCTATGAAAAACAAACAACAAAAAATGGTATAGTCATAAAGTATATTCTGTGTATTTTAAAATCTGTAGAACTTCGTCTTTACATTTTCTACTCGCGGCAAAAGCAGGATGAGTGACATCCAGCCAAATATCAGATAGCAAAGTAAGGATATTTTCATTGGCCTACTGCGTATCACAAAACAGTTTTATCAAGTAACCCAGTCATATGGTGTTTAAAATAATTGCTTGCTTGACTGTTCCCAAAAACTGAAGCTGAAGAGCATCTGCTTTGCTTAATATGTGACTTGGAATAGACTCAATTTACACCAGAAATGTGTAGCTACTTGATGCCAAAATATTTACTTTATCGAGTACTTCATTACTACGTACTGAGATGTGTTATATGCCTTGCTTTGGTTGTGGTTTTTTTCAGAATCTTGCTGCTGAAAAAACATATAATAACCTAGATATCACGGTGACGCAAGCCCTACAGCACCGTTCTCAGTATTTTGAAGGTGTTGTAAAGTGTAGTATGCTGGAAACACTGGAGACCATTGTGGATAGAATAGTGAAGGCTGAGGTGAGTTCGCTTTTTATTTTTCCCCTTACTATAAGTTAAAAGTTGCGTTACCAAACTGATAAACACCTGAAATTTATCCTAAGTTGTTCTGGTTACTTGGTGAAAGTATTTTTTTCATAACCACATATGTTGGGTATCAGCTTGTTTTAAAGACTTAGATGGTAGATGCTTATAGGAATATGCAGAATATTGTAAAGTACACCTGTCATAATACTCAGTTATTTTTGTTTCATGTTATTAACTGCATGATATGCAAAGCTTCTTGGAAAGAATCAAATTTCTTTCAAGCCTGCCATAAGTTTTGCAGAAAACTTTAATTTTTTTTTAATTCCAGTTTATAGTCAGATTGATCAACATGTTGCTCAGGAAATTTAATGGGCGCAGTTAGTTAGTGCGTACAGAGTCCTACACTGCTCTTGGGGAAATACCCTGAAACAGAACTAGAAAAAAGTTCTTGTGAAGAAGCTTTCACTAACTGTTCTTGTACAAGACTTACCTGTGCACTTTCCATTCTCTTGGTGCTCTTTAACTTGTCAGTACTGGGAGGTTCCTTGTATGTGGTGGTGAGCAAGTGTGTGGGTCTTTAGTACCCGTTTTGGTTGTCTCCAAGGTGTGATCAACTCCATTTAATTTTTAAGTTCTTCAGTTACAGGATTTTTTTTTTTCCATCTTCGGTGCTGTAACTGTACATATACTTGATATGAGTAAAACTACTTCTTTGTTACTAGCCCCTTAGAACCTCTATTAGGCAATGTTTCCTTGTAACTTTCTGCATCTGCTTGATTTTCTTCCTGAAATTGAATAATTTTTTAGCATTGCTGATACACAAATTTCAAATTTGGATAATTTTATTACTATCGGAAGAAGCTTTAGATGTTTGGATTTAAGAACAACTCTTACTTTTTGGTTCAGTCTAAGCATAGTGAGTTTATATGTAAAAATGAGTCAGTCAAAACTACAAGCGGGTTTTAGCTGCCGGAGAAGTGCTTGATATTACTGGAAATGGAACGCATTGTCCATTGTGGTGGTTTGACCCTGGCCAGCAGCCAGGTGCCCACACAGCCGCTCTGTCACCCCCCTTCTCTGCTAGGCAGGGGGAGAAAACAGAACAAAGGGCCCATGGTTTGAGATAAGGACAGGAAGACCACCCGCACGTACTGTTCTGGGCAAAACAGACCTGATTTTGGGGAAATTAGTTAAATTTTTAAAGAACAAATCAGAGAAGAGGAATGAGAAATAAAATCAGATTTTTAAAAAACCCACCAAAAACAAAAAACAAACCACCTTTCCTCCACCCCTCCCTTCTTTCCGGGCTTAACATCAATCCCAATTTATCCATCTCCTCCCCCCGAGCAGCGCGGCGCGACACCTCCCCCCGAGCAGCGCGGGGCGACAGGGAGTGGGGCTTGTGGTCAGTTCATCCGATGTTGTCTCCACTGCTGCTGCTTCCCCTCGGGGAGGACTCCTCACTCTTCCCCTGGGCCATGGTGGTGTCCCTCTCACAGGAGAGAATCTTCACACACCTCTCTCCAACGTGAGTCCTCTCACGAGAGACGGTTCGTCACAAACTGCCCCAGTGTGAGTCTCCCCACGGGGTGCAGTCCTTCAGGGGAAACTGCTCCAGCGCGAGTCCCCCGCAGCATCTCCAAAGTCCTGCCAGCCAACTGCTCCAGCGTGGTCGTCTCTCTCTCCACGGGCAACAGGCTATGGTAGCAACTTGCTCCAGCACGGGCGTCCCACGGGACCACAGCCCCCTTCAGGCATCCACCTGCTCAAGTGTGGGGTTTTCCACAGACCACAGGTGGACACCTACACCCCGTCACACCCGTGGGCTGCAGGAGGGCAGCCTGCTTCACCATGGTCATCGCCACCACCCGAGGGGCGCTCCGCTCCAGTGCATGGAGCACACCCTTCCCACTGTTCTTCACTGACCTTGATGTCTTGACACAGCCTCACTCCTCTCTCTGCCAGTTGTTGTGTGGCACAGTTCTTTTTTATTCCTCATTTTTTTAAGTATGGTTTCACAGAGGCGTTCCTATCCTATCATTACTGACAGGCTCCGGCCC
>NW_009734560.1:0-11290 GCF_000703405.1 Apaloderma vittatum | reverse complement strand
GCCCTGGGCCGGCAGCAGGTCCGTCTTTGGTGCCGACTGGCTCTGGCTCTATCAGACTTCAGGGAAACTTCTAGCTGCTTCTTGTAGAAGCCACCCCTACAGCCCCCCCACCTCCAAAATTTGGCCAGGCAAACCTAATACATCTATTTTTCTTGAATTCATTACACTGAGAGAAGAATAAAATTACTACCTACATGCATATAAAAACCCCCCACTAATAACCCCATCTAAAATATAAACAACATAATTTCATCAAAAAGAAAAATGCAACAATATTTTCTCTCATTTCCCCCTTCCTTTTCTTTCCTCCCTGTGTCAGGTGGGTATGACTGTTCAAATAATCCAGAGCCCTTCTTTTCTTATATCGAACTAGCAACAAAGTGTTGACCTCAACCATAAATTAACATATCTGTGAAAAGATTGATGCAGCTTTCTTGCTATCGCCTCTATGGCAAGATGAGGAAGAATTCTTTGGCTCTCTTTGCCATTATATCTGATTATTTGAAATTACAATAGCAAAGCGAGGGAATTCACATAGGTAAAAAGTAAAGATGTAGCAGGCTCTCAGCTTTTGACAAACAGCCCGTTCAGGATCGCTTACTTCTGAGCTGGTTCAGCCGTGGTGTTCAGGGTACACAGCTCTGTGCCCGCTCGCAGGGGGCTCCGGTGCCGGGACTGACCCTGGGGCACCTTCCTGGTTCTGCCGTGGCCTTTCGCTGCTGCCATCTCTCTGGCTGATGAGCCTCAGGATCCAGGAGTATCCACCCACTTCTCCTACAGTTAGGGCAAAACCTTTGCAGTCTGAAATGTTTCCTAGAATAGTTTTGTAAGGATAAGAAGATTATTTTAAAATATACAGTCTTACTGTTGATAAATCTTGCTTCCAAGTTGTGTACGGGTGTTCACTAACTCTACAGTGTGTTTGCACAGATAAGCTGCTTTCTTTTTTTTCTCCTGGCTCCATGCAAAATAAAGGTTTTTAAACAAGTGCGGCACTTGGTTTCAATTGTGTAACATTACAAGAAAAATAGGTTAAAATCAACTTGGACGTGTCAAGATGCAATAAGTGTTAGTGCTGTGCCTCTCTCTGTGAAAGTAGTTTTCAGAAGGAAGCCTCATTTTCTTACTGTACACCTTAATTTCTGAGATCACAGGCTGAGTTGGGAAGATGCTGTAAGCTGAGGAAAAGTGTTTGATGTGAGTGCTGCTTTTTGAGAGCAGAAGTGTTTTAAAGCCCTAGATCTTGGCTTAGTTGTCACTTCAGATCTGATTTTGTTGCCATGTCACGTAGCTGTGTGCTTTTTAGACATGCGCTAGTTTTCATTTATGTAGGGCAAGCGTGTTTTTATTGCTGTGAGATTGGTATTGTTAATATTTTGAACCATTCTACTTGTCTTCATACTGAACTTGAGGATTTTTTTGTGTGATTTTCTTTGCTTTTGCTATTACTTTAAATCAAGCAAATATCTCTCAAAATATTTTCCCTGCTTGCAGGTTCATCGTTTGGTGGTAGTGAATGAAGCAGATAGCATTGTGGGTATCATCTCCCTTTCTGACATTCTACAAGCTTTGGTACTCACACCAGCAGGTACGGATGTTGCCTTCAGACCTTTTGTCATAAGTCACTTGGTAGTGTGCACACCCTGCTGGTCTTACTGTCTTTGTCAGTGACCCACTTTTGATTTTCAACTTCTGTGACTGGTTCTCAAATACACTGTTAATTTCTCTTCAGGAAAAAGCTGACAAAATATTAACTATCAGTCTTTTGTTCACTGAGGAATGCACATGGAAGCCTCATGAATACTATTGCTGTTCATATATTTTTTTTAGGGGGGAAAAAGGTTTTGATTAATGTTTAAACAGGAAAACCAGGATCAAGTTGAATGTTGCGTGTATAGGCATCTACAACAGGGCACCTTCCCCGCCTTCCTGAATTTCTGTGCTCTGGCCAAGCACTCTCCGTGTGGCTGCAGTTGTGCTTTCCACCAGCTCCACAAAACCACCTCCTTAGAGTCCTGCAGTTGTCCAGCTGTGCTGTGAGGTTTGGTTGGCACGACTATGTCAGATAGCACCCCAGGCCACCAGAGTTATTCCAGTAGAAATTTCTAGTGTGTTATTAAACATAAGCAGGTTCCTTTTAATAAGACTATCCAACAATAGGTTTGGTTCTTCTACTTTTGTGTTGGCTGGTTGAGGGGAGTGGATTTGGGTTTTGTTTGTTAGTTTTTGTGCAGTGTTTTTTGCTTTGTTTTTTCTTGTTTTGTGTGTGTCTTTGTGTGAATTTTTAAATTTTGCCCACTAACCTGCTTTATGTTCTTAATTATAACTTCACTTTGACCGTATAAGTGACTTCAGTGTCACAAGAATTAAAGCAAATACCTCTTTTGGCTGTGTGAGGAAGACAAAAATTATCTTGATTACAACTCTGCCCCCAAAACCAAAAATCAGTCTAAACAAATAGAGCTGGATACATCCTTCAAAAAAAAGAAAGTAAATATGAGTTCAACTGGGATTTCTTACTTGCACTAATAGATAACATGATAATGTAGAAGTCTCTCCTCTGTAGGTGTAAAAGAAACCTAATGTAGCTTCTTAAAATAGTAAGAATTCTGCTGTGAGAAGAAGTTATCAGTGATAGTGCTGGAGGTATTATGTCAGTGCGTCTGGTTCCTTTTAATGACCTGGAAGAGCAAGTACCCAGCTTTCTGTGGCAGGTATGGATGAGTCTGAGAAGTCAGCTCAGAGCCCTGGGTCAGGTGGGCTCATTGCCTAGAAGAGAACGGAGGGTTACGTGTTCCTCCTCAGAGGGAGGTGGAGGGACAGGCAGAAGTCCCTCTCCAGGCAGAGGAATTAGTCTCCATCATGACTGGAGAGTAGAAGGATCTGAAGAGAGTAGAACTTACTGTTAATGGAGCCAAGTTTAGACAGAAAAGATTAATCTGGATACTGGAATTACACAGACCCTTAAGTTGCAACTCTGGGAGCTGACGTAACAGTGCTCTGTAATTAAAAAGGGCAGTTCCTGCTCCCCTGCTCTGGGCCATGTGCTTTGGGCGTTCAGCGTGTGGCAGCACCCACGTTCATGAGATCCCTCTGTGAGCTGCTTTAACTCATGGATCTAACAGGAAAACTGAGCCAGCAAAAAAGCTGCAGAGTTTGGTCAGTTTGCCACGCTGCGCGGCCTCACAGAAGAGTCTAGTACTGAGTGCAGGGGTTAGAGCAACAGGGGGGGCAGAATTACGCCACTGGAAGAGACGAGGTGAGGGAAGGCATTTTATAGGAGCAGTTTTAGGCATTAGATTGCAGTTCCACAGACAACTGCCTGGTTTTAGGTTGGGATTTGTCTTACGAAGTGAGGATATCTGCAATGTAGATCTATTTTGTAGAATCTGAGGTGTGATTTCCTATTTAAAGTGAATGTGTAAGAACCACCAGATAAATCATACCCTAAAAATGTCTGTTTCTCTTCACAGACTAGAAAGAAAAAATGTATGGACCAGCCTGCCTTAGTGGAAAAGATATCAGTTGTGATGTAAAAACTGGATGTATTTTATGAGTCTTTGTGTTTGATAATACATTGCAAGTCGTAACTCCAGGTTACAAGCAAGGGATTCTTGCTGTCTGGAGTTGGATGCTGAAGCCAAACTCACCATAGGGTTTAGTCGTTGCCCAGCATGTGGGCAGCTTCAGTACTTGGAGAAGAGGCGAGATGCTCTACAGTCCTGCTGACCAGGTCTCTCAGTTCCCCGCTGTAAGCAAAATCTGCCTCTGAGCCAGGAAAAATGGGTCCGTAAACACAGTGTAATTAAACTGAATTCTTAGATAGTTTGTTCCCAAGCAGGACTTCATTTTTTTGAGGCTATTATGATGAGTAAATCAACTTCTAGGCTGATCGACAGGTCTGGGCTGTGGCTTTTTGGTTGGGGTATTTAAATAAGCTTAAAATAAATTTTTGTGCTGGGGAAGAACCTTCAGAGTGCTTTCTAGCAACGTCCCAAAAGAGTTATTTTGCCAGTGAAGTTAGAAGCAGTAATGGGCTTGAGGGCTTCCTCACTCTATTTTCCGTTAGAATACACTGCAGGATCGCTACGTGCTTTCTAAATCGTACCCAGTACTGAGATTCTGGGAAAGTGGTCAGACAGCGCCGCAGCATTCCGACCGAGCGGTGCTTTTCCAGAAGCCAAGTGCTGTGCACGTAAGGAAGTCACAGATGCTTTCCTCTTCTCTTAACAGGTGCCAAACAAAAGGAGAATGAAAGCGAATGACTGCTGTGAATGTACACCCGCTTGTAGGAGAACTTGAACAAAGTTTCTGGGTCGAGTTTGTCTGAAGAACAGTGACTGCAATAGAACAGAGCAGGATGGTTGAGAATGTGTTTTGGGACTTACTGATGATGGATGATGAGTCTATTCCCCCCAGTGATGTCGCAAAAAAAAGCAGCATGACAAAAGCTTATGTTAAAATGTAGGCTTGTATTTCAAACTGTCTTCAAAACATTTGCTGGAAGACTTCACATGATGTCCTTCATTAAAATGCACTGTATTCGGAAACTTTTTCATTTTGTATTTGACAGAAGTCACTGGTCAGCAATGGATATATGTGACATAAGGCAAGTGTATGGCATATTCACATCATAGTGCCTTATGTCAAAATACAGCAATATGTCATCACTGTTGCCCATCACTGTCCAAGGAAGTATTGTGCTAAACAAGACACTGTATTTGAATGTGAAAGTCTTTAAACCTAAAACCAAATCAGTTTCAGTTCTCATTAGATTTGTCATAAAAGCTGTAATTCGAGTATCGGTAGACTTCTTTAAAACTTCAATGACAGTTTTGTGTTAAATGTTGCATTCTGAACGGAGATGTAAAACAAGACTGATTTTAAGAACAGCTTTATTTATTTTTACTTTCATGACAATTTTTTACACATCTTTGGTGGATAGCTAAAATTTCACCATATCCATTAATAAACTGTTGATTGTTATACAAACAAATGGTAGATTTTTCTCATTATTTAAAACTTTTGGAGTTGCAGAAGCTGTGGCCTGTTGATCAGTCCGTATTACTTGAGCTGCACGTGTCGTGAGTGTGGATTGGAAGTGCTCTGTACTGTAATACAAAGGTACCACGGAGGAATTGAGGTGCTGGAGAACAATACTTTCATCTGTATTAAAGTGTAAAACAATGTTTGTACAACAAAACTGAAACTTTTTATTGTATACGATTTGTACAGAAGTGGAAGAGTGAGGAAAGCTCTGGGCTATTTGCTAATGTAAATGTACTGTAAAGTTTGAAGATGAGACTTTTTTATAATTGTAGATTCTTGTAGATGGAAGAAATTAAACCCTACAACATCAGTTTGCTTTTAGCAGTTCTTGCCAAGTTCTTTTGCATGTATAAACGTACGTGCATTTTCATTAGTGTAAACTAGGTATGGAGGCATTCTTACTTTCCTTCAGCTTAAAGGTGGCTTGTGCTAATGCTGTAATGCAGGCAGTACTTTGATGTTTCCAGCCTGAATACCATGCTGGAATAATGCAATAAATTGATCCATTGTTTTTCCATTTATAACAATTGAGCTAAAAAGGTAACAGTTCTCAGTTTGCTTGTGAAATGTGAGGGGTTTAATAGTAATGAAAAACCCTTTCTTGAGTCTTTCCCACTTTCTATAAGAATCTAAATTTTGAACTAAATTTTCTTCTTACTGGCTTCTTACCTGTATAAAAATACTCCTGTGGTACATAACGGAAACTGTTCTCTTAAGATTTTTATCTCACTCTCTTACTCTGTGGAAAGTGTGGTCAAGTCTTCTCCAGGACCTTTTCTGACCAGGTAAATGTTGACTCTGTTCCCTGCAATTCCAGACAGTACTGAATTGAAATGAAAGAGCTGCTTTGACATAACAACAACCTTAGAGTCTGGTGCTCATTGCTGTCACCAGAGGTGACATCGGCACAGCTCTGATCATCTTTCTTGAGGGCAGATGGAGTGACAAAAACTAAAAATAGTGGCTCTTGATTTTTGTGGGCTGCATAAAGGGGGTAATTTGTGATAAAGCAGAAGTTTGTATGAAGGCCAAGTGTTCAGCAGTCACGTACCAGTCACGGCCACCCAAGCTGCAACGACACGACCTTGTGAAAGCCTGGATATGGCTCCAGCACCATAACCCTGGGATGCCAGGGAGTTGCCTAAATGCATCCTGAAAACTCTTTACCTATCACTAGTCTGCATGAGCGTATTCTGCAGCCCTGTATTCAAGGTATTTTTGAAGATAAGAGTTGAACCACTGATAGGTACTTCTTGATCTACTTTATTTTTTGGCCCTGTTCCCTGCAGACAGCTTTGGGCTTGTCTGCATAAATTAGTGGGCAGAAAACCAGAATGAATTTGCAGTTTTTGAACAACCATGCACAGACTTCCTATTCTAATGCTATTACAAATGCTGTTGATGCGTTGTGGACACAAGACTAGCAAAATTATGGAAAGTAGCCTCCTGGGTCATGCAAAACTGTATTTAGAGGATTCCCACACTCACTTTCTGGAATTCAGTTTCCGAAATCTCCCTTTGTGAGAAGTAGAATCGCAGGGTAATTCCACAAACACAAATAAACAGTGGTGCTATCAGAAAGACACTCTGCTTGTACTGGCACAAGTACCAGTGCTGCTGCAGGAAAAAAACTAGAGCAATCATGTCATTTTTAATAGAGATCAGTTTACTACAGAGCTAGAAGCATGCTTGCTCCAGCATAAGGGAGAGACAGGAGTAACTAAAGGGGGATAGAGAAAGGAAAGGTGACTCAGCAGCACTGCTGCTCTGACAGCGCAGCTGAAGCTTTGATCCAGGATTCTTCACGTGGCTTGTAAGAGGTTTCAGCTGTGGAAGAAAATGAATAAAATATTAAACTCAAGTTCTTGCACATTTTTTCCTCTGGGAAAAAGCTGAGACCACAGCTCTGGCTCCAGGTGCTCCCTTCCTTTCTGCAGACAGCACCATGCCCCATGTGGAGACGGCAGCAAGCTTCCCCAGGGACTGCTGAAAGCCTGGGCAGTAGCGCAGATCATTTTCCATCCTGAGGATGAGACACTGTGGAAATGGATTCTATTTTAATCAGCAGGACTGTAAAACATGTGGTTGCTTCCTACGCTTCCCTGTGCACTTCCTTGCCCAGTAAGAGGTATCGGTGAAAGGTAATTATTTCTACAGGGCTTCTTGGTCTTTGAAGGGAGCAGATTAAGTTTGTTTCTTGCCTACTCTGGATATTTTTAGCTGTCCAGGTGTAAGACTGTGGACTTCAGCCCTCGATATTTTTTAGAATCTAGAGATGCTTGTGAATTAAGAAAAAGCACCCTTTGCTGGCATTGATTACTTGACTGATGAAAATATTTTGCTGTTTTATTTCTGGAATCCTTTCAGTTAAAAGATCTGAGCTCTTTAACCCCTCACAGACAGTATTTGCTGTTTACTACAAACTGAACTGCAATTGTTGCACATCCAAGGCCTATTCATCTTTTTTTACTGAGGAATACTATTCTTCTGGGAATGTTTGGGTAACACAGAAAGAACCAGCCTCACTTTCTGAGGCCTGAGCTCTTGTCCTCCCAGCAGACGAGGAATCTGACTGAAATGGTTCTAGGACTACACACTGCTTTGAGAACGCTCTTGCCATCTTTCCAGAGAATGTAAGGTAAGTTGGAGGCTTTCACTTTTGCTCCAACTAGAAGTGGAACTACCTGTGCTTAATCCTGTCACAGAGCAGGTGGTTTGACTGAGCTCTTCAGGCAGTTCTAGAAGTAACCAGTTTACTTCAAAAGTTTCTGTGAACTTTCACCACTTACGCTCCCATACTGAACACTTACTAGGGGTAATTTCCAGAGGAAAATGTCATTCTGAATAATTTAATAGTACCCTTGTACCCACATAATGTGTTTATGCAAAAAGAGGGTTCTGCAGACACTGCTCTTTACTCTTAACTTCAGGTTTTAATTTAAATGCGGTTTTGAAAGTCACTTTCTTGGTACCTCTTTTTTTTTATGATGATTGCAGTTGGATCTGTTCGCGCTGCAGTGAATGGGAACAGCAGGTGACCTGTACTCGCACATCAAACTCATTCATTTAGAAAAATCCTATAGAGTGCGGCAGCCCTGCCAGCTGCATACCAGGGCCTGTATGGCGTTAGCCCGAGAACTGAATTAGTTCCTTAATTTGCTTCTACTAACATTTTGCCCATGTTTCTGTCTGAATATCGGAAAATGTGATCCCTGTGAAAATGCAGGAGGGAGTAGGAACAAGTGTAAGATTGAACTGAAAGTATTTAGTAACCTCGTGGGCAGCAAACCTTATGCTGTACATGTGGAAGCATGCCCAATACACTTCAAAAAGCTCCTTGGGAAGGTCCTGATTAGCCAAAGAACAGAGCAGGTAATTATACCGGTAATTGCCGTTACAGGAATTGAATGTACAAGTCAGAGCTGTTCTGCCTCTGGAGGCTGAGCAGCAGTGTGTTTGCCCGTCTGTATGTACTGTATGCATACGTATACAGTAACCTGTTGGTTACGTTTTCTATGTGAAATTCATAGTTTTTCCTCCATCATAGAAAAGCAGATACAGGCAACAAAAGACACGTACCATTTTTGCAGCCTTCCTCAACGTCTGTTCTTGATCTCACTGCATACACATACTCTGTTGGTGCTTGCAGTTCTCCTTTCCGGTATTTTCCATTTCAGAATCATAGTCCACACCTGAGGTGCTGCATTCATTGACCATGTTATTAGCTTATTTACAATAACACTAATGTAATTTATCAACTGATAGAAAGGCTGCATCTGAGTTGAAGGAGTATCTGGTGGGGCGAGATACAAAGCAGGCCTGGAGTACCGCCAGTGCACAGGTGCGTGCCATACGTCACTTGTCCCAAAATTCTCTGAACTCCGGTGCAGTTCACGGCACAACCTGCAACCACAGTAGAAAGGAAGAAGCCAGGCTAGGACCAGGGAATACGCAGGCAAAACCCTAATCCCTAACGTTACTGCTGCTTCGGAATGCCGGGTTGTGAAATCGCAGCCTGAATGTCACTTAGCTTGGTTAGAGGGGGAGAAAATTCCAGGGAAGGGCCACTTTGTGAGTGTGTGAAGCTGCTCAGCCCTGAACACATAAACGGTAGCAGTTTGAACAGCACAGTGTGCCCTGATCGGACATTCACAGCCAAAAGGGGTGCTCTCCCTCTGCGCCAGAGCACTCCAGGAAGCATCTGAACTTCACTGGGGTGGGATAAATGCAGGAGCAGTCAGATCCTCTCTTCTCTGCTTACGCTGCTGCCAGTGGACTAACAGCGTCCCAAGGTGCTCTCTAAGGCTACTCAGCAATATCACCAAGTCCTAGAGCGTGGATAATGACAAAGTTCCTGGGAAGCTCTGTATTTCCCTGTATTTTGAGTGTTCCAGTCAAGACAGAATGAAGCACTTAGGTAATCCTGATGGCATAAGGTTTATTAGCCAATTGCTTCCAAAGAACCAGTGGAAGAAAACAAAGCCTCAGTTTTTTTCTGCAAGTTTAAAAATCACCTGTGCCCAGGAAAGATGAGTTCTGTGTTCCTGCCACAAGGCAAGCTGAGAAAGCATGGAGGGTATCCTAAGGTGGGACAACCCTTGCAATGAGAGGCAGTAAATAAAGCAGCTGAAGCGGGCGTGCAGAAACCCTGCAGTAGCGAGCTCTCCTGAATTACAGAATCACCGAATGTCAGGGGTTGGAAGGGACCTCGAAAGATCATCTCGTCCAGCCCCCTGCCAGAGCACGATCACCTACAGTAGGTCACACAGGAACGCGTCCAGGTGGGTTTTGAATGTCTCCAGAGGAGGAGACTCCACAGCCCCTTGGGGCAGAGACATTAGTAGAGAGAGAACAAGTGCAAGTTAACAGAAACAAGGTAAATAAATACATAAGGGTCCAAAAGGTGAGCGGGATAAGAAAAAAGAGTAAGGGAAAAGACTTACTCAAGAGAAGTGGGGTATTGTCAAGGAGGGCAGAAAACCACAAACTCTCACAAATGAAAACATCCTGATGCTTGCCACTCTGAGCATGTGGAAAGGTATGAATCTGTTTTCTGAAAATGCAGATTAGGTTTCAGCAGAGTGCCTATATATGACAGGCAAGTAATAAGAACTGTTAAGGACATGGAAATTGAAAGCATAGCAAACTTCACCTATGTTTCCAAATCCATTTATGTCATTGGAAGATAACTCGTCTCAGTTCTTTCAGTCCTCCAGCTCAGTAAATAGCCCAAATTGTGGACCATGGCATGGTTCAAGAAGCAGTGAGTGCAAAGATGACAGCACAGCCGCAGAACTACAAAAGGGATGGTCCTGCACAATTATGACTACTGCAATCCTTCTGGTTTTAAACAGCCTCGTGTCTTTGAAAACATGCAAGGCCAAAAGGGTCACCGTGGTCCTCCTTAGGCAGGACTGTCCCTCTGGAGAGATTTCAACTGTATCAGTGTTCACCAAGGCAGGATTTCCACATGCCAATCTTTTTTTTTGCAGGCCCACCAAATCCACCTGCCTGGTAGGATTTCACCAGTCCCTGTGGTGTGCTCCAGAGCTGAGGAAGGTGAAGTGAAAACAGAGAGGCTGGACATGAAGAAGGCTCATGCAGAACGATACCCATTGCAGCCGTAACATAAACCGTCTGTTCTCTCACACAGTTACCAACCTTTCCTGACGTACCCATTCGCCAAAGGCCATCGAACCTGCTGTTTCACAGGTTACCAACACTTGGCCTTCAAAATCCTATAATTGAGAAGGGTATAATCAGACTATCCCCGAAAATGCAGGTATCTCCTTGAACCTTGAATATTAGGAAAAACTTTTTCACTTTTTCCCTGACGGTGACAGAGCCCTGGCACAGGCTGTCCAGGTGACGGTCACAGCTCCCTGTCTCAGGCTTCCCATGGAGGGTGTCGAGTCTCCTCCTCTGGAGACATTCAAACCCCGCCTGGACCTACTGTAGGGGATCCTGCTCTGGCAGGGGGCTGGACTAAATGATCCCTAGAGGTCCCTTCCAACCTCTAACATTCTGTGATTCTGTGAACCTTGTCTGCTTCAGGAGCAAATCGCTCCTGAACATAAATTTAAATGTTTCTTCCACTTCAGCTCCCTGCCCTGGTTAGGTGAACGCCCGTACAGGAGAACAAATGGCTGAGGCAGCTCCTGAGACAACTCATCCCCTTGACATCACTGCATCCCGCAGCCCCTCGCTGCTGAGGGCACCGGCAGCACACGCAGCGCTCCCC
>NW_009734559.1:450-919 GCF_000703405.1 Apaloderma vittatum | reverse complement strand
GACAGAATTTAGACCTTCCAGGTTCTTGCAGGTGATGTAAAGCCTCTGCGAAAAGAGCTGGAAATAACAGTTTTATTACCCTCATTCAATCAGTAGCACTCAGAAACTTCAGCTGCTTTTCCTTCCTTGCCTCCTAAGGTATTTAAAAGACGTGTAGATGAGGTTAGGGACGTGGTTTAGTGGTAGACTTGGAATCACTAGGTTAATAGTTGGACTTGATGATCACAGAACCATTGAGTCACAGAATCATTGAATGTGCTCGACTTGAAGGGACCTTTAAAGGCCATTTAGTCCAACCCCCCTGTAGTGAGCAGGGACATCTTCAACTAGATCAGGTTGCTCAGAGATCCATCAAGCCTGATATTGAGTGTCTCCATGGATGGGGTCTCTACCACCTCTCTGGCCAAGCTGTGTCAGTGTTTCACCACTCTTGTTGTGAAGAACTTACCACAGAATGTTCAGGATCGGA
>NW_009734559.1:0-411 GCF_000703405.1 Apaloderma vittatum | reverse complement strand
CTGCCTGATATCTCATCTAAATCTACCCTGCTCTAGCTTAAAACCATTGCCCCTCATCCTATGATTGCACACTCTTGCAACCAGTCTTTCCCCAGCTCTTATGTGGCCCCTTCAGGCACTGGAAGGCTGCTATAAGGTGTCCCCAGAGCCTTCTCTTCTCTGGGATGAACAACCCCACTTACTCAGGCTGTTCTTGTAGGAGAGATGCTCCTGTCCTCTGATCTCTTTTGTGTCCCTGCTCTGGACCCACTGCAACAGGTCCACATACTTCTTGTGTTGAAGGCTTCACAGCTGAACGCAGTACTGCAGGTGAGGTCTCACCAGAGTAGAGGGGCACAACGAACTGTCTTGATCTGCCGGCCATGCTGCTTTTTGTGCACACCAGGATGTGATTGGATTTTCTGGGCTGTG
>NW_009734558.1:11713-13523 GCF_000703405.1 Apaloderma vittatum | reverse complement strand
TCCCCAGGTCCCTTTCCCCTCCACTGCTCTCAAAGAAGTCATTCCCCAACCTATACTGGAACCTGGGGAAAAAATAATTATAAAAAAAATAATGATCCTTCCGCAGGGAGGATGACAGCTTCCTCTCCTGTTTTGTTGCACAGTTCATGTGTGTGTGCGTGCCAAATCACAGCGAACCAGTGAGTCCGTTTAGTGACTCTTGGAGTGGAAATAAAAGTATGCTGCACTTCATGAAGTTGTCATCAGAAATTATGTATGTAATTAGAAGAGAGAAAAGCTATTAGGATGCCCTAAGGCTTATGCTGGCAGGCACCCTGCTGCACACTCCCTGCTCTGACTTCAATTTTCTGAACATGTGCCTGATAAACGAATGGGCTCAGGAGCTCCTTCTGAATGATGGGAGGATGGGGACAAGTGATCCTCAAGCATGTCAAGCTCTGCTTACATAAAGCTCATCTGCTGTTGTCATCACTCCTCCTCTGATGCCAAGCCTGCCTGATGTTAGACAATGGAGACTCAATTCACCCATGACATAACTCTGCCAAAGGCCAACAGAGCTCTACCTCCAGAGGGATTAGTCCCTCCTAAATCTTTTTCAGCTTGTTGGACATGCTGCAGCTGATGTGTTAACGACCCCTGACATGTGCTGCAGGACGGTCTTTGCAAAGAAGCTCACAGGGAATCTCTCCTGTAGTTCAATTTACATGAATTTGCTTTACTGGGAGGTGGCATGCATTTCCCACATGCCTTCTTGAAAACAGACCCCAAAAAGTTTAACAATGAAGCAGATCACAATGGGAGCAGACCACACAGCCTCCCCATGAGGGTAATCCCAGCTCCAGCAGCAGAAAAGCAAACAGAGGGCCTGGCTGGATACGGGCATGTGGATTGTGCTAGAAGAGCAGGAGACCTGTGGGGTCCTTGATGGTGAGCAATAGGATGCTTCAGAGAGAGTGTGAGTGTTTGAGCTGCCTCCTTTTTCACAGACACAACCTACCTCTAAAAAAGCTCCAGCACAAGCCTGGCTGGAGACTTGGTGATAAACATAGCAGAAAAAAAAGGATTTGATAAACTTTATATAGTAATGTTTTTAAGGACCAGGATAAAAGTAGGTAATTTTCTCTTAAATACTGGATTTATTACCTAGGTGGAAACTACAGTATATAAAGCATTTGCCACTTTTTTTTTTTTATTTATTGTAGAGAAGTAGAGCTGGAAGTGAGGTGGGGAAACTCATCCTGGGAAAATATATCACAGAAAGGGAAGACACTTGAGACTCTTAATAACACTGTCGTAGAACACATCTGAAACTTAACCTGAGGTATTAAGCCCAGTGCCCATTAGCCACATTAAAGAAATATTTAATTGTCCTGGAGCATGTGCACAAATTGTAAACTGAGACACCTGGGGAACACAGGCCCAGTTTTATGAGACATTTTGTCTTACGAATACACTTTTCCAAGCCAATCTGAAAAATCAATCCTGTGCCTCCAATTCCCTGCCCTGGGCGTGCTGTGCTGGAGACAGACGGTGGCCCCTGGTGACACCCTGGGAAATCCCCCGGGTGCTCCCCCTCCATGGAGGCAGGGTGCAGCCAGGCAAAGGCTGACGGAGTGTTATCGGGGCTCTGGGTTCTGGCAGCCGACGAGAGGACAGAACCCTCTGGCTGCTGCCAGAGCTCGGGGACAAGGTGGCTTCTGTGGGACAGCCGTGACACCTAGTGGTCACACACGCCAGGACCCGGGCAGCCAGGAGCTGCTCCAACAGCCCTTGGAGAACACCTCGCAGGGCTTCAGGCCACACCGGGGGT
>NW_009734558.1:0-11567 GCF_000703405.1 Apaloderma vittatum | reverse complement strand
CTGAACAGGAGCCAGCAGTGTGCCCAGGTGGCCAAGAAGGCCAGCAGGCTCCTGGCATGTATCAGGAATAATGTGGCCAGCAGGATCAGGGCAGTGTTTGTCCCCCTGTTCTCAGCACTGGTGAGGCTGCACCTCAAATCCTGTGTTCAGTTTCGGGTCCCTCACTCTAAGAAAGACATTGAGGTGTTGAAGTGTGTCCAAAGAAAGGCAACAAAGCTGGTGAAAGGTCTGGAGAACATGTCTCGTGAGGAGTGACTGAGGGAACTGGAGTTGTTTTGCCTGAAAAAAAAAAAATGAGGCTGAGAGGAGACCTTATCGCTCTCTAATTCCCAGAAAGGAAGCCGTAGCGAGGTGGGTGTTGGTCTCTTCTCCCAAGCAACAAGTGATAGGACAGGAGGAGAGGGCCTCAAGTTGCATCAGGGAAGATTTAGACTGGGTATTACGAAAAACTTCTTCACTGAAAGGGTTGTTAAGCACTGGAACAGGCTGCCCGGGGAAGTGGTGGAGTCACCATCCCTGGAGGTATTTAAAAGACGTGTAGATGTGGTGCTTAGGAACATGATTTAGTGGTGGACCTGACACTGGTAGGTTAATATTTGGGCTTGATGATCTTAAAGGTTTTTTCTAACCTAAACAATTCTCCTAAACAATTCTGTCGTTCTGTATTTTACTATCTCCACACAGATGATCTTAAAAGGTCCTTTTCAACCCAAAGCATTCTATGATTCTATCATATTTAAGGAAGATTTTGCTCTGCTCAGACTCCCTGCAGGTCTTCTGAGGGATCCTCTTTCCTGGTGTCACCCTTCTGATCCACATGAGAGGTTTTTGCTCTTCTCTGACAGCCCCTGGGCAGTGGACAAGTGGCAACACAATGACCCACCTTGAAACTAGTTTAGATGATGTTGATCTTTGCTGGGTTTGGGTTTGAAATTCACAGTTGCCTCTGTATGATAACCTGTGGCCTTTGTCTCACAAGGGGGTTGAAAAATTTGTGCTCAGACTCAGTCTAAGAGAGCAGGTTTGTTTGTGGATGCTTTGGCTGGTTCCTGTGTCTGCGCGCCCTCAGATCTCTGCAGGACACCTGCAGTGTGGTGGGACAATGATTGCTGCGATACTATGTCTGACCTGCAACTTAATCCAGGGCTTACTGGATGTGGTCAATAAATGCATCAACTTTTACCAACAGATTTGCCTTTTTAACCAAGCAGTTTGTTTATCACAATGCATGGTTTACATACCAGAGGCTTATCCCTAACATTATACTACTTTTTCCAGCAATGAGATGAGCTGCTGGTCTTGATTAGCCTTCCAAAATTTCAATTTCAATATACCAAACTCCACTAGAGAGTGCAGCAGTGGGAAAATCTGTTGGCAACCTCACCCAAGAATTCGAAACCAAGGAAAAAACTAAGGATCTTAGAGGCAGCTGAGAAGCAAAACATCAAATCCCTAGTTTGCAGGCCTCTAGACTGGGGTCTAAACCCCTGCTTTAGGTGCCAATGCTCTGGTGACCCTGCCCGTGCCCCACTGATGACAGCTGGAAGAACAACTGCACATGAGCCATGCAGGACATTCTCTCCAGGGCTAACTGTGTTTCTTACCATAGGTATATTTCAAACTTTTTTTTCTTCCAATTAAAATTCACATTATTTAAATGCCTTTAAGATTTAGCTTTAAAATCTAATATTTAGCTTTAATTTTTAATTCAATTTTATATGTATTAACTTCATTTTAAAGATTGTTTGGACACTTCAGAAACATTCTGATAAATGTGCGTGGAGGATGGGAGATAGAGCTGAGTGTCCCCAAATTGCTGAAAATACACCCAGGTACTAATAATGCCTCCAAACACAGAATCCACATACAGATGTATAAACAAATAAATGTGCGAGGGTGTTTGCAAACAGGGCACACTCCCAGAACTTCATGCTGGTGATCCACACTCCTCCATCCTCAGGAGCTGCTGCCCACTCTGCACTTACATGTGCCGCAGTTCACGTCCTGAGCATCTCTAACACGGCCAATTACCTGCTCTACTGAAGATGAGGAGCAAGTGCTGATGTAACAGGGAACAAGACGAGCCGAATGAGACAGCAGAAAATCTGGGAAGTTGAAGCCAAAACAAGACTGTGAGCGAGCTGCTCCTGCCTCAAGGGATAGAGTCGCCGTTCTGCGGGTTGTGGGTAAATCATTTACAGGCGAGGGCAGCGTGATGGAGGTGCTGCCACGGCAAAGAGACAAGTGAGACCATGGGGAATGATTGACTACGGTTAAAGGTCACAAACCTTTGTAAATATGTGGTAGAAACTGAATTAATGTGGTGAAAGATTTACAAGGGCTCAGTGGGAGTAGGAAGAGGGCTGGTGTGGCAAGTTTTGGATCAGTGTAAATGTCGACAGTTGTGAACTGGCAGGAGATGTACAAGTCTGGCAGAGCCTTGGCAGTAAAGAGCAAGACTTAAGCCTCCAATTTCAGAGAGGATCAACACCCTTGGAAACCCCAGTTGGGTTGGTTTGTGGAAGTCTTCATGTCACAGATTGGCACAGTGTTGAATAACCTTTAAAGCATCTCCTCTTGACTCTTTTTGTAGGATGACCCTGCTAAGGAAGGGCATGAAAACCTTCTCCCACCCTTCTGGGAGAAGGTTTTGGGTTCAGAAATTGTATAAAGTAACGTAGTTATAAAACACCAAGGCTATAGGAAGGAAGAACAGCTTGCTTGGGTACAAACTTTCATAGGGGCATTGTGAAAATGCCGGCAAACAAAAGAACTGGCTGAAGCATAATTCACATGAGGGAGAGCAAAATGCATGTAAAATGAGTCAGTTGTGAGTGTGGGAGCTTGCCCAAGCCTACCATGTGAAGGTGACACGACAGACCCCTTATCAAAGCTGCTTTATCTGCCCAGAGCCAAGGCAGCGGGTCTATTTGTCCTACAGAACAGGTAGGGAAATATATGCCGGCTCACCAATCAGTTGGTCCCAGTGAAGTCAATGAAATGGATATGGGTTATAGTGACAAGCAAAATTTTGCCTTTGACTGACCAGCAACCAGGCAAACTTCTGTGTGCCTTTGGCAACACCAAAATACAAAATGTTCAGCCCTTAGACTTAAACCAGGGGCAAATAGCTCCAAATCTACCTTGAATCAAGAGATGCCAGAGATTCTTTATCTACTGGAAGGTGTCCTTGCCCATGGCAGGGGGGTTGGAACTAGATTATCTTTAAGGTCCTTTCCAACTCAACCATTCCATGATTTTGTGATTCTTATTCTTCTTTTAGCTGTGTCAAGAGGAATGAAAAGTTCTCCTGACAATATTTGTGATAATTTTCAAGAGTTTGAAGTGCCCTTTCCATGCCAGAACTTATATCCAAATATTTATACTTCTAACCAGCATATATTACATTTGTCATTTCAAAAATGTCAAGAGAACAAGGACGCACAGGGTGGCTGGGCTTGAATGTTATCTCACCAGGAATACAGAAAACAGAGAGTCAGACAGGGTGGCATCTCTGAGCAGCATCTCTCTGCTTGCAGACTCCCCTTGCATACCCTGAAACCAGGTGAAATTCCAGGCATTCTTACATTATTTTGACAAATTCTTTCCTCCTTCTAAGCGGTCAGGCCTTTGCCTTGGGATATGGCTGTCCTTTCACTCCTGAGGGGCAATCTCTTCAGTTGTTTCAACAGAAAAACTTTCTACATGATCCATCAAACTGAACATTTACAACATTTAATAAAAATTTGAGCACCCTGGGACTTGGAGAAATGCCCCTTTGGGTTCACTCTGTAGAGTGGATGGGATAAGGTTGCCCTGTGCCTTCCTGGAGGACAACATTGCTTACACATAACTAAACTGACAGTGGTATTTATTCATTGTTCTTCATTCCTGGATTAATGCAAGGACAAAACAATCATGAAGGATGGAACACAGGCTTTAACCTTTTTTCAGTTTGAAGACCCCAACAAATTTTCAAGAGACAACACAGGCTGCTGCTGGCAGCTGACTTCTTGTCCTAGACTTGCCCTCACAGGCACCGTGGAGGTTACATATGGGAACATATCAGCCTGTGGCCGCCAAAAGAAAGGGTCCACTCAGAAATGAGAAACTCTTCTTGAATTTGGAGCTACTGCACTTGGATTTGGTGTACATGGTCCCTATCAATTGGGTGGAAAGAGGTTTGATTTGGAAAGCTCATCAGTGGAAAATTCAGTTCCCAGGGTCTAACCGGAAGATTTCTGCCCCTCAGAGCTGCAGGCTTGTCTTTGGCAGAAGTCACAGACTCACAGAATGGTTGGGGTTGGAAGGGATTTCTGGAGGTCATTTTGTCCAACCCCCCTGCTCAAGCAGGGTCACCTTGAGCTGGTTGCCCAGCACCATGTCCACCTGTGTTTCAAATATCTTCAAGGATGAAGAAAGCACAGCACCTACGGGTAACTTCTGTCAGTGCTTGGTCACCCTTGCAGAAAGTAAAAAGCTTTTCCTCATGTTTAGATGGCACCTCCTGTGTTTTAGTTTGTGCCCATGTCCTCTGGTCCTGGCACTGGGCACCACTGGAAAGAGCCTGGCTCCATTTTCTTTGCACTCTCCCTTTCCATATTTACATATATTGATGAGATTCCTCCCTGAGCCTTCTCCAGGCTGAACAGTCCCAGCTTTCTCAGCCTTTCCTCACAGGAGAGATGCTCCAGCTCTTTGCATCATTTCATGGCCCTTCACTGGACTCTCTCCCAGTGCAGGGGCTACATACTGGGGAGTCCAGTGGTGGTTGGTGGCATGGGGCTGCCCTGGCTATGCTGCTGAATGGTAAATGCAGACCCAGTTATTGTTTTTATCTCCAGACTTGTGTTCCCAGAAAGGAAAAACCACACTCCTTCCCTTCTCACTGCAACTGCCTGCATGAATGAGTGATGGTTGGTTAGTGGGCAGTGTGGTCTGTTGAGCCCACATGCTGGTTTCTCACGTTTCAGTCAGTTGTTTTCACCTTTATGCCAAGTAAAAATAACATGTTTCCAAGGGACTTTGAGTCTGGTGACGTGGGAAGAACCACCTGCTAAAAAACACCAGGGAGTTTTTCCTGTTAATTTGTCAAAGGCAGAATTTTAATCTATCTTTTTGGAAGACAGACCCCTGAAACCATTGAACCAAGGGGCTTAACATGTGGCAAAAGTTACAGAAGCAGTCAGGAAACTGTGGTGTTTTATTAATGAGTATTTGTGGCAGACTCCTGATGGTTCTGCTGAGGTCAGAGATGCTTTTCTTCTCTTACTTGAAGGGAGCGAAGTGGGTTATAGAGGAACAAAGCTTTCCCTGGCTCTGAGATCTGTTTGGTGGAAAGGTCCACCCCAGACTGAGCAGACTAATGTTGCTTAATCATGTAGGGTACAGCAGCTGGACAACCCAGGCTGGAAAACTTTTCTTCTGGCTTCTTCTGCCTTGGGACACCCTTCTCCATCTCTGGGTAGGTGGCCCAGTAGGCAGAAACCCTGGGTGATGCACCCATGTGTGGACTGTGCCGCTGCAGCAGGAACATTCTTGGCTCCCCAGACACCCTCTCAGCATCGCGTGGGACTGGGCAGCCCACTCACTTCACACACCAGGAGAGTCCGACCCACAGCCTCCTTTAAGCAGTGGCCGGGGCCAAAGTCCTGCTCCCCAAAGGAGGTCAGAGCCTCCTACTTGATTCAGTGGCAGAAGCAAGGCTATCTTGCTTGTTCTCAACAGAAGTAATGGAGAATGGGGAAGTGGCTGAGTTTCAAGTAGGGTCTCTAGAACACCCAAAGTCTCATCCTGAGTCTGAGAAGCTGGTGGTTGGCCCTCAAGATCTAAAAATGAGTTTTCAGGGCTCACTGTTGGAAAACACTTTCTGTATAGAAAGAGCAATTAATACAATATATACATTTACATATGAACCCTGTACTTGCTACTTACCAACTTACTGTGTCTGTCCTGAGAAACAGAAGTTTCCATATACAACTATCTCTCTTGACAAATCAGGAAGGTCTGATCTACACCATCTTTATCACATAATCACTATACTAAGCAACAAATTGCAGGGAAAATTTTGTGGCATTCATAGAGATTACACTAAAAATAACACATACAAAAAGTGCAGATGCCAAATGCTGGACATTTGGAACATTCTGTTTATTTACACAAATAAAAATGATATTTCATTTCTTAATCCAGTGTATGTTATCGTTTCTTTTTTTATAACTCAAAAGTCAGTTAGGAAAGTTTCATGCATATTTGGTAACAACACAGTAACATTTGTTTGAATAAACAAAATGCATTTCCCCTAATCCCTGCCTGTCCCATCGACTTTGCCTGGAAAAGCCGATGAGGAACTTTTGTTTGCAGAACTAGTCACAGAAAGATAGCGCTGTGAATTCTGTCCTGCAGTGTTTGCACAAGCACCGGTGGCAAAACTAACACAAATACTCATGGGAATTCGTTTCTGCAAGGTTAATGTCAGAAATGATTTATTGAAGCCTTCCTCCTGCTCACCAGTCCGGCATCCATCAAACGAGTAAACAACACCCCCACGACTTCAGAGTGCTCTGAGGCTGGTCACTGAGCAAACGCCTCAGATCAGAGGCAATATTTGGGGAGTAATCAATTAAATTACATTTATTCCCACAAAATTTAGGTTGAAATACTTTGAATCAATGTTTTTGAATATAAATCCATTTTTTCCTGTTCATGCACTGAAGTCGTTCAGCAAAGCTGACAAGGCAGTTGATTCAACTAAAGTTGTACACACATTATGTAGCACGATTTTTAAAAAGCCCAGCTTTTTAGTGAAATTACAGAAATTAATATGTCTGTCCTCATGTTTCCATTTCAAGAAGACATAGAATTTGCATGGTGTTGCCACACACTCATGCCATGGAAATGTTCCTTCCAATCCTTCTTTAATTATTCCTTGTTCCTCAGAGTTTGATAAATCCTTAAAAGGTCTTCTTTCTTACTAATCTCTGTTTTCTTTATGAAATCCACACTGAAATGAATTCTTCCTTTTCCATCATAAGTGATAACTAGAGAGATCTGGATTCAAAGGGTCCTGATGCACTGCAGGTAGAGCTCCTGGAACCAAGTCCAGACTTCAGGGAATGTAATTTATAGGGTGACCAGATTCTCACCATTCTTATGGTTACTAAAGCAAAATCAGTGGTTCCTGAAATCAGCCAAGGATAATAACTATTTTTCTTCTGTTTATTTACCAGGCAAATGGCTATTATCTTCACAGGTATAACATAATACGCTCTACTCACTACACTCAGCCAAAATCAATTTCCCTCAGATCCAGCAGATGTGAGGTGTCATTAGATATCATCAAATATCAAACAGGAACCTGAGATAGTGGCTTGAAGCTGGCAAATACCAGGATGGTATCAGATCGAGCTGAAATGCTAGTTTTATCCTGTTCAAATGCCAGTTTACAGTGTTCCTGTTAATGTGAGAACATGATTAGAGCATATTAAGGCATAAATAAAAAGGGGCTAAAGGGTGTTAGGTTTACAGTTGGACTTTATGTTGTTAAGGGTATTTTCCACCTTGGATGATTCTGACTCTATGATCTGTGGACAGACATGCACTTTGCAAACTTCTGCATTTATTGAAAATCCTTCAGCTTCTGCCGTTGCTGACAGAGCTGAAGGGCACAGTCTCATCTGCTTTGGGCAGCAGTGCCCAGGTCAGTTTAAACACTCTGCACCCTAGAGGTGCTGCTTGTTGTCCTTTGCCAGCAGCTCGTGGGAGTGCCAAGCAGCCGCAGCTGGCCCCGGTACAGATGTTTGTCCATGTTCTGGGGCACCTTGGAGATCTCACAGAATCATAGAATGGTTTGGGTTGGAAAGGACCTTAAAGATCATCTATTTCCAACCCCCCTGACCCGGGCAGGGACACCTTCCACTAGACCAGGCTGCTCAAAGCTCCATCCAGCCTGGCTTGAACACTTCCAGGAATGGGGCATCCACAGCTTCTCTGGGCAACCTGTGCCAGTGCCTCACCACCCTCACAGTGAAGAATTTCTTCATAATACCTTATCTAAATCTTTTAGTTTGAAACTGTTGCCCCTTGTCCTATCGCTACACTCCCTGATAAAGAACCCCTCCCCTTCTTTCTTGTAACGTCCTTTAAATACTGGCAGGCTGCTTTAAGGTCTCTCTGGAGCCTTCTCCAAGCTGAACAGCCACAACTCTCTCAGCCCATCCTCATAGGAGAGGTGCTTCAGCTCTCTTCTGACTACTTGAGCAGGTCCATGTCTTTCTTATGTTGAAGGCCCCAGAGCTGGACACAGAACTGCAGGTGGGGTCTCACTAGTGCAGATTAGAGGGGAAGAATCACCTGCCTTGACCTGCTGGCCACACTTCTTTTGATACAGCCCAGGATGCAATTGGCTTTCTGGAATGTGACATCTCCTTCCATGCTGTTCAGGTTTGTGTAACTCTGGTGTCTTCCTTCCTCTGCTCTACGAAGCTCAAGCTCAGTTTGTTTTCCAACCTCTGAGTTATTAGAGATATTTTTTTTTCTTGCTGCATCTAGGGCACTTAACTCATTAGCACAAGAACATGGTGTGTCTCAGGAGACCCTACATTTGGTTGTCACATCTGTACTCGTTCTCCAAACCTTCCCTGGCAAGCCGGTATCCCAGCTGCTCTTCATCACTGGTACCACCGCACGGCACAGCAGCTCCATCTCCTTCAGTGTTCAGTATGTGGCAGCTGTGCATCTACTCACTTTAATGCTTCCTAGAAACCAAGAACATTGGAGTGGTTGTCAGAAGGAGATGCAGCCTGAGGTCGATAAACGCTGGCCTTCTAGTACCAGGCTCAGCAGTCACTTCCTCTGTAATGGGAGGTAAATTATTTAACTTGAGCTTTGTCTTCATTAAGAGTATGATTCTGAGATAGAAATTTCTAAAGGCTACGTGCATGTCTGCGTTAGACAAAGAAACACTCTTAAGTCAAATTTGTGTGTAGATTTGTAGATTATCTATACACGAGCTCCAAGTTTGATGGAGAAAAGACTTTGCAGTTTGGGGTTTTTTTCATTGGTAAGGCAAATTCTTCACCTTACTTTGTGTAAGAAATCTCTATCCTTCCCTAAATAAGTGGTGATAAGCCAATAGGTGCAATAGGGAACGGGATGTGAAGAGCCAGGTTTTATTTTTGCCCCAAATCTACTCATGTGGAGGTTTTTCTCCGGCTTTCCCCACTCTGTGTGCCTCTTTGGGCCAAGAGACCCTCAAACCTTTTGATCTTTCTTCTGATGCTCAGAGGTTAGTTGGGTTCTTCTGTTTTAGGGAAAGGCTTTCAAAGCTGTGTGTTTATAAACTTGTACCTCTTCTGCTTCAGCAGAGCTGGGCAGGTGTGGAGGTCCCAGACAGCCCTTGTGTACCGACGCACTGCTTTCCTCTGCATGGCCTGGTACCGAAGGAGTAACATAGAATCACAGGATCATTTAGGTTGGAAAAAAGCTTTAAGATCATCAAGTCCAACTGCCAACCTAGCAATGCCAAGTCTACCATTAAACCATGTCCCTAAGTGCCACATCTACACGTCTTTTAAATACGTCCAGGGATGGTGACTCCATCACTTCCCTGGGCAGCTTGTTCCAGTGCTTAACAACCCTTTAGGTGAAGAAATTTTTCCTAATGTCCTATCTAAACCTCCCCTGGTGCAGCTTGAGGCCATTTCCTCTTGTGCTATCATCACTTACATCCCAACAGACATGTTAGCTCTTGGATCCTGCTCAGTCTCTTGGTCTGCCACAGCCGGGTCATCCACTCCATGACACGAGACAGCAGCTCAGTAGCAGATTTGGGAATGGGACTGCAAACTCCTGACTCCTGACAGGACCCCAGGCTGTGGGAGGGAGTCACGGGGCTGCAGAGCACAGCTACTGGAAAGGCCACACAAGTGAGGAAGACTGGGCTGGTGGCCACATGTCTCAGACTTGACTTTTCACAGCCAAAAAGAGAAAATACAAAAAAAAAAAAGAAAAAGGAAGGGACACAGCCCTGTACGATGTCCTCATGCATCCTGGGGCTGGCAGGGCTTTGGAAGATACAGACACACCTCTTGAGCATTTAGGAGGAGGAATCTCACAGGCTTGCAGAAGAGAAACCCAGTTCATCCCATGGCAAACTAAGGGCTGGCTTTGCCGATGCTGACAGGATGAGTTACTGGTGTTTCAGGATGAGACCTGCTCCTTTCCCTGGTTCAGTTGTAAAATCATTCTCCAGGGAAGCAGAGATGGCTCCTCACTTCTTTTGGCTCTGCTCAGGCCACAGCTGTAGAAACATGATTGTTTTCCGAGTGGAATGGAACTATTGTTTGTCATACTTTCATACACTGGGGTTTCTGTAGCTTAATTTTAATAATTTTATATACATATATATACCCTATGCCTCTGAGAATACCTCCTCCCCATTTTTAGGCCTCTCCTGTGCTCCCTGCCTTTCAAAAAAAAGTTACGGTTTTATTGTGGTTCTCTATTGTGGTTCTTACATGTGACTATGCAAGTTCATTTTACTTTCTGACTGGGGCCTGGGAGCTTTTACCCACCACTGACAAATGGCAGCAGGAAGAAGAAAGGCTGTCATCTCAAGCGGGAGGCTTTCCTTTCTGCTGTGCTCTCCCTGTCCTTCTTTTAAGCATAACTAGCATGAGGCCAAAGTTGTCTTTTGACCAGCATTTTTGGAGTATACATGCTGCTGGCTTCTGCTACTGGCAACTTCCCTCGCCACAGCAGTGGGCAGATGTCCCTTTGGCCCTTTTGCCGTGCTACCATGTTATCAGGTCTTTTTTTTTGCCTCCATGAGCAATGTTAGCAACTTGCTGTAGCTACGTCAGCCTCGAGACAAAGGCTGAACAAGGAGTGATTAATATTAAACAGAAGGCGAGCTTGTGATTTCCTTAGCTGATACACTTGGTATAAACCATAGTTTATGGCCCAGAGCTGGTAGACACGCTGCTGGGCAAATCCTTCACACCAGTGGCTGAGGAACACGCCCCATTTTGCCCTCACCTTTCCAGATGCTGGTTTGGAGCCTTGATGGAGAGAAGGGATGGATGATCCTCCTGTTGCTGCACCTCACTGCCTCTGAACACCGACATCATGGGTTCAACATTAGGAGCCAGGAAAAAAGCCAGAGTGGTGAGACACTGGAAGAGCTGGCCCAGAGAGGTGGTAGAAGCCCCATCCTTGGAAACATTCAAGGTCAGGCTGGATGGGGCTCTGAGCACCCTGATCCAGTTGAAGATGTCCCTGCTCCCTGTGGGGGAATTGGACTAGACGACCTCTAAATGTCCCTTCCAACCCAAACCATTCTATGATTCTACAGCAACACAGGTCTTACCAAAGAGATACCAACCCCTCCGAGAGCGACGCGACGTGGGTCGGGGCGCAGCCTGGCAGGGCTGGGGAGCAGTGGGAGGCGAGGAGCGGTCCGGCAGCAGCTCCGCTTTGCACCCCAGCCCCGCGGGACCACGAAAAGCAAATGTGCCCCGAGTGACCCCCGGGACCGGCGCAGACGCGAGTGGGGAGCGCGGCCGAGG
>NW_009734557.1:0-48808 GCF_000703405.1 Apaloderma vittatum | reverse complement strand
GATGATTCTGTGATTCTGTGATTCTGTAATAAGAGCTTACTACTGCTGGTTTATTGTCTCTCCAGTTGGTTAGGTCTTTGTTTCAGGGGTTTGGTCTGTGGGGTGCCACTCCTCAGATATGGCAACCTGTGTAATGCCTGATGAGACAGAGAAGTTTGGCTGTGAGAGAAAGATTATTCAAGATTAAAGGGAAGACTGAAGCTCCTAAACAAGGAAAAGTAAAAATTTTTTTAATACTTTCCACTTTTGCTGTCTGAAGTTCAACTGCCACGTGCAGGAGGAACACCAGAGCTTTATTTAAATTCATAATTCTGGCTTGATGGCTACATTTGCTGGAACTTCTATAAAATTACCTTGAGCAGATGTCACTGCAGAGAAAGACACAATGTCAGTATGGGGTAGTCCCGGTAGTCGAAACAGACTGAAATGAAACAGCCACAGATACTAGAAGATAACCATGTCAATGGTATTCTCCACCAGGACCCAGTTACCCACTGGTGCACAGGAATATGAAGGTGAACCTCTGCTGCAATAGCTCACCCTTTCCAGCTGGAGAATGAACACCATTTGCAGGGAAAGCCTCCTTTTAATCCATCCTTTCTCCCTCCACTCTTGTTTGAATTGTACCTTGTGCAACCCAGACTGAAATATTAAGTCAGCAAAGATCTGCACATCAACAAAATACCCGTGAGGCAGTCGGTCTGTTCATCAGTCACCACCATTCCCCAGTCTCAGGGAAAGCATCTCCGACACAAGCAGAAGGATTTACTTTTCATGATTATTGGCAGATTTTGAATCAAAAGCTTCAGGCTTATTGCAGCAATTAAATGCATGAGTCATATATTCACTCATTTGGAAACGTTCCTACTTTGTCTTATTGCTCACCAAGACCGTAAAAGGCACATTGCAAGGAGGAAATCTGTCCCAGGCACCAGGTGACAGATTTGTTAACCAGGCTGGTTACACATACTCCCATGCTCCTCCTGGAGTATCACCCACGCTCATACCCCTCTCCTACTCCTCATTTAAAGCAACTCCCAGATTCCCACCAGAGACGATGCTGCTGTTTATCCTTCTCCCTGGGAGTCCCAGCAGGACTGCAAAGGAGGCTGCTTGCCATTCCCACCCTTGCTTCCACAATTCCATCCCGCTGTGGGAAGACCTAAGGAGCAATAAATGCGTTGCCCGCCCACCCCCAGGGCCTGGAGAGCTGTGTGTTGAGGGGAGAGGCAGAACTGCCTCCCTCCTGTCCTGTGCCTCCCTGCACTGAAAACCCACTATGGTTCTGAGGTTGTAAATGTGTACTGCTGTGCAGGCTGAAGAGGAATTAATGCAGCTGGATTTGGAAGGACAAAGAAAAATGGGGTTCTACTGTGATCAATGGTCATTGATCTGATGCTCATTAGTAAAAAAGAAAATTAAAAAAAAGACCAAAACAAAACCCACTCCACATCTTTCAAAAATCTGGAATTACATAGAACTCTTGACTATTCATTCTAGCTTAGTTCCTTGATGCATTTGACTCCAACTTCTAGCAAATACTTCTCATTAAAAAATACTGGCGTATTTGTAACATAGTGAAAGGTGAACAAGCGAACAAAGCTGCCACCTCTTCTGGCTTAGCACTGTGCTTTGCACTAGGAGATGTTTTGCATGAGAAGCTTTGCGTGAGCTTTGGGATTTGGATTCCTAATGTCATCTCCTCTGATGTAAACATCTAAAAACCTCTAATCTTTTCTTTAATAAAGCTTCTTACAGACCTCTCAGAGCCGATTGTGTCTTATGAAAGTGAGTTCCGTGAGTCGGTTTCCTGTGTGAAACAAAATTTTCTTTAACCGATCACCGTGCCCTGTTTTCTACTCTAAGTTTCTAATATTGTTTTCTGCTTGAATGAATTCTTAGAATGCTTTGTCAGCCTGGCCTATGGGTCTCCTTTCATACGGTTCTACTACCTCTTTCTTACCCATTTCCTTTATAACCAGCCTTTACATTTACTATTCTTCATTGAAATAGACAAAGCATGGAAATGATGATTTAGTCTTGAGAAAAGAAGACTGAGAGGGGATCTTATTAATGTATATAAATATCTGAGGGGTGGGTGTCAAGAAGAAGGAGTGAGTCTCTTTTTGGTGGTGCCCAGTAATAGGACAAGGAACAATGGGTACAAGCTAGAACACAGGAAGTTCCACCTCAACGTGAGGAGAAACTTCTCCCCTGTGCAGGTGCCAGAGCCCTGGCCCAGGCTGCCCAGAGAGGGTGTGGAGTCTCCTGCTCTGGAGACTTTCAAACCCACCTGGACGCGTTCCTGTGTGGCTGCCCTGGGTGATCCTGCTCTGGCAGGGGGTTGGACTGGATGACCTCTAGAGGTCCCTTCCAACCCCCAACATTCTATGATTCTATGATACACCTCAGAGTGGACAGTGGTATTCACAACCCTCTGTTGAGGGAGCAGAACTTCAAAATGCAAGAATGGGATAAGAAAAGGGGTGAAACCAGCAACAAGGAGGACCCAGTGATTAGACCTCCACCCGTTTTCCACACCCAACTCAGCTAAAAGAGGCTCTGCAAGCTGCACACTTTAGTTCTGCTCCAGCTAACACGGATTTTTGGAAGGTATTGAGCCCCTGCAGAAGAGAAGCGTGTATGATGGGCATCAGCTGATTAGGCAAGGACATGGTAAAGGTCAAAGCGCTATTCCTGAAAGACTCAGCTGAAGCAGACGAGGCAGTCAGTAAAAATTAAATCCTTGGAAGTGGTATGTTTTAAGCAGACTAAATTTCTCACGGGGTCTCAAGCAGCATATGGTTGGAAAGGGCAGCTCTGCAAAGTTGTAAATGCCAGAAGTAAGTGAAAGACGAAAAATGAAACAACCCCCCCCAAGAAAAACCTTTCCTTCGAGCCGGAATTGAACCAGCGACCTAAGGATTACTTTCTACAGACAGCCTACAGTCCTCCGCTCTACCAGCTGAGCTATCGAAGGAAGATGAAGAAATGCCAAGAATGAGTCAAGACTACATCAACAATAGCCTTAGGCTCTAATGGGCCTCCATATGTATTGCTTTTCACAACAGCAAAACAGTGCTCAAAAAAAAAAAAAAGGCACAAAGCTAACTTCCCTGCAAAATTGGATTTTGGTTACAAAACTGCCAGATTTCTGCCAAAGAGTTCACAGCTCTTGTAAGACTATTGGTGGTGGTTGCGTTAAGGTTGAAGTTCCTGTGATGACCCATATGAAATCAGTGTATTGCTTGGTGAAAAAATTTGCCTGCTCTTTGGTGACCTTACGACACTCTCTAAGCTGCGCTGGGAGAAGAGGGGCAACTCTCCCTCACACAATCCCCCACATCAGTTCTCCAGCCAAACCCAGGAACAAATAAACCAGTTAACATGCTCCCCAACGGCTTCCACAGTGAATGCAGATGAACAGAGGGAAAAGGATAGGAAGGAATAACCATTGAGATTTTAATTTGAAGGCCACCAACTCTCACAGTGCACGTGGGACTTCTTGTACACAGATGAGGTCTGGCATTGCAACCGGTGGCTTCTCCAACCCCTGGGCCTGGGAGGCTGAGCCCTTTGTGAATCACCCGTGAGCACCCCAGCTGTGGCAACTGAAAGCAAATTACGCTCTTTTTGAAGTGCAGTGATTCACGAGCATCTCAGCTGTCTGAGCAGCAGGGCAGGGTGGAAAGCTGTGAGCACACACCTTCTTTGCTGAAAACTATGCCATCCTACTTGTGAGGGGAGTGTGTACAGCAGTGTTACCTCAGCACCCTACGGCACATGCATCCTTAACCTGTGCTTACCTCCACCTCCGCCTCATGACTCAACTCCAAACACTGGGCTGTTTCAGCACATGTGTAGCCAGCAGGTTGAGGGAAATATCTGGAAAATACAGCTCTCTGTCTCACAATCAAACTAAATTTTATTTATTTTCATACTAACAGACGTCTTAAACCTCCTCTACTGCTAAAAGCAGCAAAGATCTTGATAGAAACTCAATGTCTCCCTTGTTTTTTTCATGGGAACACAGGAAGGTCAGGAAAGATTTGACTTACCTACAAGGTACTGTTGCAACTTCTGAGAAGCCTAATCCTGGGACCTGTGATGTGTCATGACATTCACGCACCCATCAACGACTGCCAAGCCAGTGTAGCTGTAAAGAAAAACATACAACAGAGAGAAACAGTCAGGGCAATATCTGCACCCTCTGGGGTCGGATGGACTTGCGGGGAGGAGGTCCCCAAGATAACCATAGGAGAGAATGTGAGGTTAATCTTGCACTGGAGAAAGAATGGCACATAAAATGGACCGCAGCTCCCAAATCAGAGCAGATAGCATAGCCCCAGGGATCTAATCTTTTCCAGTTCGCAGAGCCCACAGCGTTTTCCAGAGGCACTTCAGGCTTCTTTCAAGCCAATTTAAGCCTATTGTCATGAGTCTGCCTTATCTGAGTTACCTTTCACAGGCTCCTTAAAAATAATTTGCTAGTCCCACCCTTTCATTCGAGGACCCCAAAACTGAAAATAACTGCTGTGTCCAATTGGCACTGTCTTCTAATACAACACGAGGTATCGAATATAGACTTGAGGGGAAGAAGTGTCACCATCTTCTTGCTGTCAAAAGTTGTTACTGGTGAAGATAACCCCAAACAGCTTGTACTTTCCTGTAAAAAATCAGTGGCAGCTAAGTCAAGATAAAAATTCAAATGGATCAGATAAAGAGCGGATGCTGTTACTATCCATGCATGAACAAATGGGATGCAGAAACCACAGTGTTGCCTTGACAATAAAAAGCATTGGAGTTCTCTTTTTGTGGAACTTGCTAGCAGTGATGTATGGGTGATTTGTGAGAGATATTCTCCTAAACTACAAATGTACCCCCCAGGGCAGCTTTTCAAAGTAGATATTCCTAGGAAAAATTAATTAATTTTTTTTCTTGATTTTTTGAACTTGGGAAGCTTTGAACACTTAACAGAATTAAATTTTGGCAAGGAGTTCATGAAAGATCTCTGATTATTTCGATTATTTTAACTGATTAAATGAAGATACCAAGCTTTGAGAGCCGTGTGACTGGAGCCCTAAGCTATATAAAGGGAACACTCACCTGTTTCATGTGGTGTAGAATAGGATGAAAGGAAAGGATGTAGCTTGAAAGCAGGATGGAGAACAGCCAGAGGTAAAGCTACTAATAGCTGGACTGTATAATTACACTTGTTAATGCTATGTGTTTTGTTAAGCTCAGATTAGCATATGATGGTCTCCAGTGTTTTGTGTACTTACAGGCTGACTTTCTAACGTGGCTTTAAATGGTTTAAAGATTTATTTCCAGTGAAAAGCTTTAAAAAATCTGGTTGATTCTGAGGGACTTTTTGGGGGGAGGGTGTTGTTTCGTTTTTTTTTTTTTTGCCCTTGAGGTGGAACTACACACATACTCTGAATATGAACATTAGACTGGACTCACAATCAATTTACGAAATCTTTGTGTTCTCTTTCGTTCTGCCTGGTGGGTGTTACACACCACAATTTGGCTGCTGTGGCTACTCCACCACCAGGATAGCTCAGTTTGGGAGTGTTGTGTGATACCCCTGCAACAGAGGAGGAGGTTTTCCTAAAGACTACTGCTCACAGCAACCGGAATGGAGACTCTGAAGCATCAGCAAAGCAATCAGCTCTCTCTGTCTACCTGTTAAAATTCAAGATAGAAATCTCTTTGGGATGGACTACCTTTGTACTTAAAGGCTGAATAGCAGCTCACATAACAGACCCCCAGCCCTGTCTGAGGGCCCCAGGCTCTGTTGTGATGTAAATAATTTGAAGGACTCCTTGGGCCAGCTTTAGCGACACCTTTAACCACATGTCAGCCTGACCGAATGCCAAGGGCACAAAGGTGGGAATGCAGAAGGCAAAGAATTGGGAGTGTAGTGATGGTTTCATATACAGGAAGTGGGATTGCAGGGTGCAGCATGGGCAGGAAACAAGAGTTTACAGACCATTACTTACAGCTATCAGTTCTTGTCGTGCCCAGAGAACAGGCTTAACACTTCTGATGTTGCACGATTATCAGCAATAGACATCCAGAGGAAAGTATCCTTCGGGTATTCAAAACCTAAGCTGTATATGCTAATCCACAGGTATACCTAGCTTGATTGTGCTACATAACAACCTTAGAAGCCTGGAGTGACTTCTAATACAAAAATATTTACAGCTAAATTATTCTAATTCATTTTTCTTCATATATATCACCATATGACCAGTTCCATAAGCAATTTAAACACGGACACAGCCACTGAAGACTCATGGCAGTCAATCAGATTCAGATTGCACAACCCTTTTCCAGCAGTTTAGCGCCAGCAGCGATTATACAAGTGCCCCGGAGCTCACCCCATCAGTGAGAATAAAAAGGAATGGCCTCCGTGCAATCGTCCAACTATTGTTCAACAAGTTAAACATTTGACCGTGCTAAGTGGAGAAATGTATGAGTAGCATTCCCATCTCTTCCCCCCACCCTCCCCACCTTTTCTCCCACAAATGGTTCCAAGTCTTGCCCTTCTCCTAGTGAAAGACAAGACTAATAATGTGTGAGCTCTTCAGAGATGATGATCAGTCCAGAAAGTTTTGATAATTGGGTGGCAATTAACCACAGTCAGGACATGACATTATTCAGATACAATGGACTAGCTCTGAGCTGCTGTGAATCATAAGTCGTTGGAGAGTCTGACCCCCTGTTTAGTCTATCTTAAACTTCCATTCAACAACACTGGACCGGTTTTTGTCCAAGAAAAAGCTCAGCTAATCACCCACGGGCTCTCTATGCCCTGGTCTCATCCCAACTGAAAGGCACATCAAGGTATTTCTGACTGATGCCTTCCACTTCCCAGCCCTGTTTCTTCCCCCTGTAAGGAAACAGCGCTTTGCCATAGCAGTTGTAAAAGCTGTGGTCTTGCTGTAGTCTTTAGTCTCAGTGAAATCCTGCATCATTTGGGGGAGGGCAGTGGTGTGGAGGACAAAAGCACCAGTGTTTGGGACAAGGGAGATGCTGGGAGGCAGCCCTGCCACCCTGCCACCGGTTCCAGCTCCTTTGCTCATCAGGCCTCTCAAACCACAAAAAGCCCTAATGAAAATGAAACACATGTCATACATAACGGAGAGGCTCCACTGCTGGCAAAAAAAAAAAAAAAGTGTGAAATTACAGTATCGGTGTGAGAGGAAAAGATATGAGCCCTCATTCCCTAGGAGAGAATTTGAAAGTCCGTAATTTTTTTCCATTCACAAGTAGCATTTAAGGGGCAGCTTTTGGAAGCTGAGAGGAAGACCCAGAAGAAACACAGCACTTAATAAGTGGAGCGAGTTTTTCTGATCTAAATATTTGGGACCACTTTTTGAAACACCAGCTTGGTTTGACACGAGGAGATGTGCACGGACAGCCCTGATGAACAGGTGTGGTTCCTAATGTGTTCTTCTGCCCACAGCTAGTGTTTTGTCAAGCCTTTCTGAAGATGGAACAGCAAATCCTTTAGGGGTCACCAAAAAATAATTTAAAAAATTAGGGTACAACTTTTTGGCTAGCTTTCATCTTCATGGAAGAATTTAGCAGTCCTAGGTAAGAAGGAGACTTGCCTGTGTTTGGTCTGGCTGTGGCAGGGGATACTAGTCTCTCGCACTCATGAGAATCTAATTTATTTTTAAAGAGCATTTAACATAGCATAACAATATTACCACACATCTCGCTCAAGCAAAGGATTTTTCCAACCTATATTCAGTGCCAGACAGAGTGACTATAAATGAGTTACTGTACCTTAAATTTCTACCTTGGCTATAGCGACAGGAAGCTAATTAGACAAACTCTGACCATGTCTTCTGGACCCAAATTCACATTACCTGGACGCATAAGAATTACCAGCTGCGTGAGAGCTCCTGCTTCTGGAGGGATTTGGACTTAAATGATGAAATAACAGGTAAAGGAGCGGAGAATGAAGGCCACTGTGGGGCCCAAACCAATAAAGCAGCAGCATTTAAACTCTTTTCCAGATAAATTTTAACACCTCACTATGTGGCCAAAATATGTTAGAAGCGTGTCTGAGGCATGAACGCTGGGGCTCAGACGCTGCGTGACTTTTCTAGGTTATTCTTAAATTTCAAAACCAGTGTGTTGGAGCCAACTGCACCCGCTAATCCTGGTGGAGCAGACCATACATTTCATAGCCCATGGAGCTACTGACTTTCTCCACTCTGACAAGCTTCGCCAGACTCAGCAGGGCAGGGAACAACAGTTTCAAACCTGGGCTTCACTTCAGGCATCAGAAGGCAAAAAGCTTTGGTCAGGCATAAGTGTTTCCTGATGCCTCTCTGTCAAGCTTCTGCGTTTCTTAGGAAATTACTCTTGAAAACTACTCTCTTCTTATAAAAAAAAGTCACCTGTCCTATTCCAACTTCTTTATCAGAAGTCAGGCTCCAAACTACGCCCAGCTGTTACATGGTCCTCGTTTCTGCTGTTCCTACCTCTGCCTAGTGAGATCCAAACATTTCAGATATTAGTAAGTACTGAATGAGGAGAAGGGCAGGGTTAACATCAAATTTAGCCGCAGGTTGAAACATCCTTTCTGAAAGGGATAAGCGAACTTCAGAAGGCAAGAACAAACACCCAAAATAATGGCTGCATCCCTACGATCTGCACACTCCTTCCTTTTTCTCAGGTTAGGCTCAGACAAAACAAGGGCACAGTACTCAGAAAGGAGCTGGGTCAAGGGATCTTATTGCCACTATTTTCCGTGGGACCCAGGGACCTCAAATGGGGATTAGTGTGCCGTTGAACTAGACATTATAAAATAAACACCATAAAGACGGTCCTCTGCTCCTGAGAGCTAATCTTCAGCTATTTCTCTGCAGCATCTGGCTAGAGACGGGCGTAAGGAAGTGTATTAGGGTGTACTGCATGGACTGCATTTAATTGTATTTTTATAACCCTTGTCCTTTCTTAACCTACCGCCCCACTTCTGTTTGTTAACCTAACTCATCAGTCTAAATTTAGTTTATGCGCTTCTTGGACAAAAGTCTTTGAGACTTTTCATTTACTCTGTTTTATCATTGTGCATGGTTTTGAGCCACAAAAAATAATATACATTCTTGAAAACATGAAACAAAATAACTTTCTTCTCTCTCTAAGAAAAAAAAATGGTTATGTTGTATCTAAATGTGCATCTTGAAGTGTTATGATTTTGCACTTCTGTAGAGCTTAATGTAATCCTACAGATCAATGAGCAACACTACTGGTATGACAATATAAAGAAGTCTGGTCAACATGTATATATCTACCAAGTACTCCTCCAGATGACATACAGACAAGAGAGATATATCTACAAAATAATTCTTCCTGGTTAAATACAAAGAAAAAAAAAAAGCTGCCAATAAATTGCATTGGGATTGATAAAGTGGATTTGCAGGTCCCCATAAAGATAAGGGAATGTGACAAAGTCAGGACAATACAGCCTCAGCATCTCCAGGACCTGGAACAAAATACAGGCATTCTCCCATCTCTGCAGTCATTCCTTCCAGGCCAGGCTCATGCCTGCAGTGTCCTCTTCCCCTGCCTGCAGCCACAGCCACTTCATTTACATCAAGGGACTATTTTCCGACAAAAGAGGGTGTTTGAGCATTGGCGGTTTCTAATCTTTCATAGAGGAAAGGGACTACCTGAACAGAAGACTCTGTAAAACAATAGTTAGAGTAACGTAGTATCATAGAATCATAAAGGTTGGAAAAGACCTCTCAGATCATCAAGTCCAATCATCTACTCAACACCACCATGACCACTAACCCACATCCTGCAGTCCCACGTCTACACGTTTTTTGAACACCTCCAGGGATGAGATCTCCACCTCTGCCCTGGGCAGCCTGTGCCAGTGCCTCACCAGTAAAGAAATTTTTCCTAATATCCAATCTAAACCTACACTGGTACAACTTGAGCCTGTTTCCTCTTGTCCTATCTCTTGTTACATTGGAGAAGGGACATACCCCCAGCTCACTACAACCTCCTTCCACGTAGTTGTAGAGAGAGATGAGGTCTCCTCTCATCCTTCTCCAGACTAAACAACTCCCTCAGACGTCCCTCATAAGACTTATTCTCCAGACTCTTCACCAGCTTTTCTGCCCTTCTCTGGAGTTACTCCAGCACCTCAACATCTTTCTTATACTGTGGTGCTCCAAACTGAACACCATGCTCAGGCTGTGGCCTCACCAGCACAGGGTCCAACAACTCTGCCACCATCCATCCATCCCAAATCTTATGTGGTCCGTCCGTGCTCTAGAAGAGGAAAATAAATAAAAAAAAAAGAGGCATTTGTTTAAAAGTCTGTACTGAAGAACTATAAACAATATGAGATGTTAGTTTACACAGAGTAGCAAGGGTACAGACAGTGTAATGGTGCAACTCACTTCTGGTTCCCGTCCGGGCCACGACGATCTGCCCGACCATCAGCTTTGAATACAGCGACTCTTTCCGCAGGCTGGCAAACCTCAAACTTACTCTGCCCACAACAGCAGAGCGTGTGGTAAAGAGGGGCACTATAAAAACGAAGAATACCTTCAGACACCACTCTGCTTCTTTTCACGAGCAGCAGACAAGGGGAGGATGAAGTTGTATCCGCAAACTTCGTGATCCCCACCCGGGAGCACCGAACACTCAGGGAGGCACCAGGCAGGGGGGAGCCCCTTCACAGCTCAGCAGCCAAGGCTGAGAGTTATTTGGATTAGACGAGGAATTTGAAGTGGAAACCATCTGAATGTGTGTGTGTGCCCGTGAGAAGTTGAACTGTGTTTAAAGAAAACAAATGACTTCTTATAGTATCACCCCAAGGTCTAGTTCTATAGGAGGCTTAAGTAAGCCTCATTTTTCCCATCATTGCAAACTTAAATGAGATTGTATAAGGTTTTATTGCTGTTCTGAAAGTGAAGCATCAGGAAAAACCCATGACAGCAAGAGTATGAATAAATTGGCAAGATACACTGTAAATAGCTTTGATGCTAAATAAAAATAAAACAAAAAAAATCATATTGCAGCCATTTTAAGATTTCAGCTTCCTTCTTCACCCCTGCCACTAAGCAGGCATCCTCAACATGTGACAAGAAGAATTCAGAGGGATGCTTGCCAAGTGTTTTCTGACCCAAATCCTAGAGGTATCCTCCATCTGCAGCAACAGACAGCTCACTGTGGTCTGTCATTACCTTCTGTTTGGTTTTCAACACCAGCTACCCTAGTTAATGAAAGAAGATGCAACCACCGAAGACAATGAACAAATATTTGCAGCATTTCTGGGAAGCTTCGAGGAAGGCTTCTCTAATCCTGAAGAGGACAGAATATAGAAAAATAAGGACTGAGGCATCCATGCACAGGCACGCTGCTTTACTGTCCTAGGTAAGCCCAGCTACTAGGAAAGCAGGCTGTATAAAGCCTGGTGGGGAGGATTTCGGGACAAGAGATGAAGGGCAGAGCTAACTGTTCAATTTCTGTCACAGCACCACACCTACCTACTCTGCCTCTGTCTGCAGGCAATAAATTTCACAGCCTGAAAGAGCCAGGCAGTCAGAAATATTTCTCCTATAGGACTGAGACCCAGCTCCACATCCATAATATTCTTCTCTGTAAATGTTTGCATGCGGCCCTTCACTTCTAAGGTTTGTAGCAATGCGTGATATTTAGCCAAATGCCATTCCCCTGAAGGGCAGCATATTTTTGTTCTTATAATCTTGTGTGGAAATTGAAATAGACATATTTTAACATGGGAAAAGTAAATACGTCTCCCCTCAGCTTGGCGCTGCTGCACCACTCTGCTGGTGATGACGGTCACCTGAGATTTTTCTCTACACGTCCCCAACCAAGATTCAGAAAGAACCAAGGAAGAAAGTTCCCCAGAGAAAACCAAACCCTTCAATTTAACTTAGGTGCTAGGCTGGGGATTGGATCTACTTAGCCAGACAAAATGGGCAGCACAGGCCCAGTCAGCAAAGCCCCATCATTTTGTTCTTCATCAAGCCTCCCCATTCAATGTAACAAACACCCATTTACCTACCACATAAACACGCTGTACTTAAAATGCTTGTCCTTTGATGAACCATTCTCCCCTTTGAGGATCCATTAGGCTCAACACGAATCAAGCCTAAAAAGCCACTTGAAGCTTTTGGAGACTTCTTTGGATTCCCAGCTTCACATCTCAGTTACTGCGCTGTTTGCATTAAGATGCTTGTCTGAGTTCTGCCCGGCAGGATGCAGGAAAAGAAAAATGTTCTTTTTGCACTGAACACAACTGGGAGGTATTTAGCTATTTTTTGTGTATTATGACAGTACCATCTGGCATTCATCTGCCGAGTACCTCAGGAGATTGTCCCCTTCCTACTTGCCTGCACGATGGGGGCGAAAATGATAGAGTACACCAGAGGCTAACTTCCTGTAATACGGTCTCTTGGCTTATCTTGGGTAAGACAATAGATCCTTTATATTCTTAACTTTACATTTCACATATTCTCCTGCCTGCTTGGAAAACAGAGTCATGAGAGATTCTCACAGGTCAGACACCTCCTAATGTGAGGCCAGAGGTAATGCTAGCAAACTTCGTAACAACAATCTATAAGACCAATTGGTGATGCTCATACAGAAGGAAATATGAAATAGAAATTCGCCCAGTGAGATTTGATCTGTTCCACTGAAAGGCTTTGAACAGCAGAAGCATAAACAAACCACTGCTCTTAGAAGTCATGGTTCACCTGCTGACTCAAAAACTCATGTCTGCCAACCAGCATGAGAGAGGCCAAGAGGACTATCTGTTTGGGTTTCCCTTTTGGTCTCAGCCTAATTTATCTTTTCAGTTCCAAGATCTCCATTCCTTTCTTGAAAGAACGATAAAGGAAGTTTGGCTTAGCTATGCCCTCCAATTATTTGATTATTTTAAAGAAAACAAGCAAGAACTTAGCATGGACCAGTTCAGATAGACTACTTTAACTGCTGAGTAATGTCTTAAAACTATTTTCCTTCTTAGCCTTCCTCAGACCGCAGTTCCTTCATCCCTTTCAGGATATATACTTTAATATTCCCAACCTGCTTCTTGCAAACAGCCTTTTCAAGAGAAACAAGCCAGTCTTGAGCAATTAAGACCTATAGATCTCCCTTTACTTCCTTCAAAGCCATTGTGGAGGTACAGCTGAAATCCATTAAATTCAATTGAGCCCAAATGGCCCATAAGTCATATGGAAACTTCCTCTGGGCTTTTAACAAAGAGCCTTGCTTTAAATTCCAAATTACAAACAAATTCAGTCTGTTCAGCTTTCACATAAAACATAAAAATTAAAGAAAACATACAGAGGAAAAGTTGCATCAAATCACAGGGAGCTTTATAAGAAAGTACAACCAGCTACTCTTGTTCTGAAGTTACATTCTTCAGTTAGAAATGTCATATTAAGTCACAGCAATATTTTCTTTAGTCTGGACTGGAAGTATACTTAGTTAAGTGTATCACAAAGTAAAACTGGCATTCACCACCCCATTCTCTCTCCTTTGACTTTCCTCCACAGCAGCTAAAAATAGTATTTATATACACACACATGATATGATCTGTACATATAATGTGTATAGATGTATAATTATATCACATATAGCTACTAGACTAATCTCAGGTTCATATATAATAAGTAGCTAATAAACATTTATATGCTATGTATACTTACCATTAAGTATTGCTTTATTATGGGTCAGGTTTTTACAAAGTTGACAAATTTATTAATGTGGCTTTGTCGTGGAACTTTCAATGTGTCTAAGATTAAGGATCAATATAAGTACTGCAAGATCATAAGTCAGCTAAACACTGAAAAGATCTAGCCAGACACTGAACTTGAAAGTTATACAGCAAAATTGTCCCATAATATATCTTTATTCAGACCCCCCATGGGACTGGCATGCTGAAAAAGCCTTAAAAAAGCCTCTTCTTGAGGGTTAATTTCACCCTAAGGGCTCTGAGCATAACTGAAGGCCCAGGTTTTTATGGCTTTGTATCAATTAATGTTTTTTACACTCTTCCTAATAAGAACTTGGTGAAGAATAACCTGCTCTACCCATTCTATTTGGCACCCAGGTAAGAAGACATCGGCAGTATCCGAACCATTGCTAAAAAAATCCCTCGGTTGCAGAGGGATCAGGGTACCACAATCTGCTGACAGACTTCACTCCACTGCTGTAGGTCCTTCAGGGCACTGGGACACCGGTGACTGAGGAGCAGAGTTTGCCTCCTTCTCACGGCCCTGTGGCTAATGCAGGCAAATTCAGCTGGCTTCGAGCAAACCCACCAGCAAGGGCACAGTTCAGGTTGTGGCAATGGAACAAGCAGCTGTTTCTCCCATCCCTATTCCTCCTCCCATCCCTACGTCCTCCTCCTGCTCCTTCCATACGAGCCCAGAGCCACTTCAACTCACCAGTCAGGAGAAAAATGCAGCAAAAGCAAACACTTTAACAGAGCCTCAGAGGACAAGCAAGAGGGATGACAGTGAAAAAGAGGTCAGATTGTGAAGTCAGGAGCAGAAAGAGGAGAAACGGGACTAAATTGTGGCAACGGTGAACAATCTTGCTTCATAGACCCACACCCTAGAAGGCATGAGGTTAGTTGAATTACCAAAAGGAAAGGACAGCTGAAATGTGTTAGCTTGCATCTAAACCAAATTTAAAAAAAAAAAAAAAAGGTGAAGTCAGCACAGTATATTAACAGCTTGACTCTCACCACCCCAGTCCTTTCTCAACATCTCCAGAAACGGATTGGTGTTTAGACCTCGCTCCCGGGACAGCGATAACAGAAACTACAGAACTTTTAAGTCTGTGACAGACAGACAATTAATATTAAACAGACAATTCATTTCACAACAACGAATGAAGTAACATCTATTGGGAAAGTTTTAAGGGGGGAGGAAAAACAAAAAACAGCTAGAAGGAAAAAAAGATGCCGAAATACCTGTTTGGGTGAAGTGTGTTCTCTGGTTGGTTTGTTTGTTTAATGAATTGCAACCATCACAGGAACATCATAAATCTGAAGAAGTGTAGATGCGACATGCTCAAGTAAGAGGGAGAAGGAGAAGGAGCAGGGAATCACTCTCTTGCTTCTGATTCCCCAGTGCCAGGCAGCGGTGAATTAAGCCTGCCTGAGAAACCAAGTATGATGAAATTGTCTCTTCTGGTGGAAAAAAAAGTTATCTGAGGACAAATTCATCCCCATAGCTATAACACGGGTACCTTAAGCTTCAGAACCCTGAAAGCGGCAAGAATTAAAGTAATAATAACACACACCCCCCCTAAAAACACAAACCAGTGTTTTTAGCCCTGTGGAAGGAAATACTCCAGTATAATTCTGTTAATGGCATTTAAGGGAAGATTATGAAGAATCTGGGGGTGAGTTTGACACACCAATGGCACCAAAACCAGCGATGTCTACAGATCCAGCACATCCCTGCCTCAAGCCTGCCTCTGACCTTATTTGTCTTGGGCTGACCCAAGTACAGAAAAGCACTGGCACCAGTTATGGTCAGGATACTTTTGTTTACACGCTAACTCATGTGTGCTTTTCAAAGCACTATATTTTATTTTCATAATTTTCTCCTGAACAAAAGCCACGACTTCTAATTTGAAAGGCGATATAGAAGTGGTTGTGATTCATGGGGATTTATGGACATTTTCCAGGGAGTTTCAAAAGTCTAGACTTTCTTCTCACAGCTCCCAGGAAAGGCAGTTAAGTCTCCCACAGGTCTATACTTCGGCATGTTCGGGCTGGCGGCGCAGGACGGTCACCCAGCAGCCTCCACCCCAGCATGTGTGAGGGGCAGGGCCCTTATGCTACCCAAAACCTTGGGACTTGTGTGTAAACCACAACCATGACCAGCATGAACTTGAGCAAGTTACATGTCTTTTCCATTTCTGGAGGGGCAGGGGGGATGCTTCCTCAAGGAAATGAACATTAGGAAATTTCTTAAGCCAAAAGCACACAGAGGACACCATTTTATTTAACCTAAGACAAATTTTGCATTAATCCTGATTTACCAAGCGAGATTTTCAGCTCTGACTGGCTGCAGCAAGTAATGCACTAGAAAGCCCTGGGTGAGGCTTTCTCCCTCACCACCCTCACAGAGGAATCACTTCCAAGAGCTCTTTAAATGTCAGTCCTTGGGCACCGGGTTTTCATACACCATGCACAACTGGAAGGGAAATCTTCTGCGTTTGCTTTCCACTTTTACTCTCCTATTCACCCTGAATGTTGCCTTCAGTGATAAAGCTAAAAAGAAACCCCACCCTTGCTCATTATCCTTGTGATATTTAATTCTGACAGCGCATTCAGTGTACTCGGTGACTAACGAGGTATTTGCACGAACGAGGTATTTGCACATAAGGGCCATACACAGTAAACTGCAGGGCAATAAAAGTAAAGGAAAACCATGAACCAATCAGCCAGCTGTTAAAATGATGCAAGGTGTGTCTTACTAAATGTGTTGCTATATCCAGATGCTGACTAGAACTCAGCCCTGGCTCCCTCACTAAAGCTTCACCTTAAAAAAAATGTAGTTCTGCCTCTCTGTTACTACACGTTAGCTGCTTACTTTTCAAATACTGATGAAAAGCTCACCTCTTTATTGCCCCCCTGCTTTCTACTTACCATGTAAAGGGAGCACTATTTTGATTTTATGTGTGTGATTGCATCCACTCTGGCGCCAAGCATCCCATCAGCATATGACCAAATAGCAAAGCTGACATTTTTGCCACGATTACCCACGAAATGTGTTTCCTACCTCTGATTTACAAGAGCCCTACTCATGAGAAATGATTAATAGCTCACTAGCGCTGCCAAAAAGCACATAAATCTAGACATCCTCTATGCTCCTGACATGCCACTCATCTTGCAGATATGTTCAGATCTCTCTCCCTCTCTCCTGCTTATCTAAGTCTGATCCCCAGTGGGCACACCATCGTGCTGATTAGGCAATACAGTCGCTGACTGGGACAATCTTAGGCTTATACTACTGATGGCACCCAATTAGAGGTTGCAGAAAGCAGTGTCCTTCCTGGCTCGTACTAGACAAGCATGATTAAGTGTTAAATGCCTTCTAAATTAACAGGCAGCATCACCCATGTGTCTGTTACAACTTATCAGGGGAAGAAACCGGCTCCATCGCCAAGTTTTCTCTGCTCGCAGTATGCCGGGCTGTAGACTAACAGAGCCAAGAAGAGGGCAAGCTGCATTCGAGCATACACCTGACTCAGCTGATGCTTAACTTATTCAACAAGGTTTCCTACGCTTGGCATTAAATATGCCTTTAAGTGCCCCACTCAGATGTGACAGATTTAAACATACACCACCTTTAACAGGGCGCACGGTATCATCCTGAATACCCCCCCCTTCCCTCCACACACACACACTCTGGTCTCATCTATCTCGCCGTTCTTGAGCATCCTTCTTCTGAAGATGCTAGAGTGTTTTGCAATTATTAAAGAACGGATCATACCATGCCTTATCCCATAATTTCAGTGGGGCTGCCAGCACAGCAAGACACACACTCACGAAAAGTCATCTTTTTTGCCTCACATGTGAGGAGAATACCAAGGTTGCAGTGCTTCCCCTACATGTATCCACTACGACACAAGCCTTGAATTGTACGATCATGTTGCACTTTACAAATAATACAGGGTACAACATGCCTTTTCTCTGCTGACTTTGATGCAGACGGGTTACGGCTTGCAATCGTTCCTCATTCCTGTATTCATGACGTTCACTGATGTTACACCACAGTGCATTTTTCACCTAAGGTACTACCACCAGATGTCATGCACCAGAATCATGCACGGCTCCCACTGACTTCCCTGGAAACTCCAGTTACTACCTCAGCTGTAGTTAACAAAAATAATATTAATAAAATAATTATAAAAGAGCACTGTTTTCTCTAGATGTGTTTGGATAACATTCTTGGCACTAATGCTCTGATCATTTTTTTTTCTTCTTCATTTCCTTATGATTAACCACTGCTCCAAGTCTACAAGCAGCTATCAACTTCTGAGTGCACACACCCAGAGTTTTGCCAGAGCGTTTGTTTTCAACAGATCCTGCTTGCAGCCCAGTTACTGGGCTTTATTACCGCACAAACTACTCCTCAGGTAAACACCTGGAAGGAACTGCACCAATTCAAAGGGATCTCTTGCCTAGATGGACAGTCTTTAGAAGTGTGACTGCTGTTCCTTTCTCCACATACCTCACCTTCCAGCTGTCTGGTACTTCTGCTAAGGAATGAAGACGCTTTCTTTAAAGCAGCACTCTCTTTAGAGAGTGAAGAGCTGCCTATAATTCTTATTTCTACGCTAAGGAGAAGAAAATTATTAATGTTGTTTCTCCAGCCGTTGTATCATGAATTCTGTCAGAATCAGAATATTTCATAACTGTTTCTTGCCATGGCTCGGTGCCCATGGGCTACATCCCTGAGAAAGGAGCAGCTGATGCTACAAACAGGTGTTCGTTGTGGTTGCATTTTGGGCAACGCTGTTTGCAAAGTATATAATCACACCAGTAAAAAAAATAATTAAAAAAATCAAACAGTAACAGCCACTTTCATTGCTCAGCATGCCCAAGCCTCCTCGGCCAGTGAGTCAGAAACCCCAAAGGGCTTTGACTCTCTGCTTACTCCTAAGCCTTGCTCACAGCTGCTTACCTGACTTAGTTCTTCTGCTGCGTTTGGAACCTGTCTCTGTGACTGCGTGGCCTAATTCTTCTCAGCCTTTGCTTTGCCTCCCTGCAAGCACCTAAAACCCTGTTTAAATATTCCTATCATTTAGCCCAAAGGAAAGCTGTTCAGCACATTTAACATCTTTACCTAGATCTGAGACTTTCTACAGATGTACGAACCAGCTGATGGCAGCAGCTAACACCTTCCTATATAGAAAATAAATTTCTAAAAGACCAGCTGCATGGTGTAAATAGTACATAGAGAATTCTTCCATAAAACAACACAACTTGCTGCCTCAAGTGCAAAAGGAGATTTTTAAGAAACTATAAGTTACAAATAATGAATATTTTTTCACTCTCATTTCTGTGATGTGTGCAAAGCAGAGCAGTTAGGATGAGGTGTTCATTTTATCTTCCAAATGGCAGAACCAAAGCAAATGGAAACTGTGATGAAACCCCCCGGCTCTCTACTCACCTCTCAGCTTTCCAGTTAATACGAAGTCTTTGTTTTCCTTCAGGACTGTGCTGAATGACCTAGAACTGGATAGATCACATACAAAAAGACCCACCTCAAACAACTTTCCATGTATTTTTACCAGTCTATATTTGTACTTGGCCATTTCAGTGGGGGCAAAACACAGCAACTTCTCTGACGTAACCCCCATTAGCAGCATAGTAAGAAATATTATCTATTGGGGTTGGCTGTGCTATCTAACTAGAGATCTCCCAACAGCTCGTCTTCACTGAATTTCATAATTACAGGACTGAGCATCATTGATCTTCACTCAGCAGTTTCACGGGAGCTTTCTCAGTAGACATAATTTACTGTCTTTCTTTACTTTCGTTTTTATTTCACCATCTGCAGGACTCAGGACAGTCTTCAGATACCCTTTGCTTCCACAGGAGATGTTGCTTGTTGCTTTGGAGACTCACACTGAAAGAAGAGTAGAGAGGAATAAATGACATTTAGGGTATTTCATTACCCAATGAAATAACCTCAAAGGTACAAGGAAAAGAGAGAAGTTTAAAATAACTTTCACCCTCTTGTCCACAAAAACATACTGTCAAATTACGTATTTGTCTACTGATATATTTGCAAGAGTGCTTCTACCTGTCTCCTTTTTGTATAACAAAATGCTCTTACTCACGATTTGGGCTATTTCAAGGATTGTTCACTGCTGGCTTATTCTATGGCTAACAAATGCATGGTTTAACCAAGGAATGTCCAGAAGTGGTAAGTACAGGAATTAACACTCAGCCTATCCTTCTTCAGCAGGTGCTGTACTTTTACTTGAATGAATATGGCTAGAACAAAGAAAAAGAGAAAAAGAGAAAAAGAAAAAGAAAAAGAAAAAGAAAAAGAAAAAGAAAAAGAAAAAGAAAAAGAAAAAGAAAAAGAAAAAGAAAAAGAAAAAGAAAAAGAAAAAGAAAAAGAAAAAGAAAAAGAAAAAGGGAAAGAAAAAGAAAAAGAAAAAGAAAAAGAAAAAGAAAAAGAAAAAGAAAAAGAAAAAGAAAAAGAAAAAGAAAAAGAAAAAGAAAAAGAAAAAGAAAAAGAAAAAGAAAAAAGAAAAAGAAGAAATTATTTCCATGGATCATTTGCCTCAACTCTTCAAACTTGGTTCCTACTTATTTTTGAAAATAACTACACAATAGCATTTGAATTCAAATTACTGACATTAAAAAAGAAAAGATACATTGAAGTTTCGTATGGTACTGTCCATATTCTGGGTACCATTTTGATCATTCTTAAATCAAAAGAGCAAACTGTCTTCCTGAAGTTCATGATGCTATTTTGTCAGTAAAGAAATGAATGGGTACCAGTGCGCAGTAAGGCTTAAAATATAGGAAGCAACTTTCTCCACCACCGCTCATTTTCGAAGACCATGTGTTTAAATCTCACACAGAGTGTATATTCCCATCTGCTTGGCATATCTAAATGATAGCAAATAAATTGTGACATGCTTTGGGAGAATTTTATCATTAAATATTTTGCACACATCGTCTTGACCCTTATACAATTTGATAAAAAAAATTCTGGGTAAGATTTTTTCTAAGCTAAGAAAGCCTTACATGACCTGGGCTCTATTTTCTATACTTAACCAAGCCAAATCAAACCAAACAAATAAAGTGAAACCCCAAATCTTGAGCTTTCTGAATAAATTAATCCTGATTATGTAAGGAATGTAAAAGTTGGGTGGTTCTGGCAGGAGCCTAATCAAAGCTCGTTCCGTTCCATTATTTAGCTAAAACAAGCGATTTTGTTAAACAAACTATACCTTTGTTCTGTAAATCTTGGAAGTTAGGCTTTGGACAGATGTTCGCTGCTGGATGCAGACATGCCAGGGGAAGGTTATAGCTCCAGCTGTTGATCATCACTTCTTTGCAGAGGTTACTGCTCCCTCACGTTTTGTGGCGGAGCTTGCTTACAGAAACACTCCCAAAGCCACATGAAGTTCAAGTGAGTGGCATTACTATTTAGACAGTTTTTAAGCTAACTAGCACAGTTGCTGAAAGGCTTTGTGCCTGTCTCTACCATTAAACTTCCACTGTTCACTAAACGGGAAGTTTTCACAACTTCTTGTCAGGGCAGAAGCTTTTCTCACCCTTCTGTGTAGCACCACAGATCAAATTCCAAATGCCGCACTTGAATATCTAGCCTTAAACACATCCTAATTAAATCCTGATAATTGTGTTAAATACGCTAGCAAACTACAGTCCCATTTATGCTCCAACTTGCTGCTTGGTTTAGCTTTCAAATCACTTTTCCATCAAGCTCCTGGTCTTGGAAACGAAAATCGAAATCTGTGTTATTTCACTGCGCAAGGGCATCCTGCAGATCTGTTTGACACATCTGAGGATACGACACGCACTAAATGTGGCTTCCACGCACGAGGCCATGGACAGAACACAGTATTTCAGACATGCTGTGATGCTCTAGATAAGATCCTCACCTATCTCTGCTGATTTTCCATCTACGAAATAGCGAAACTTTTGCAGAATTCTTTGGAATCTGAGTGAAAAGTGTTATGTGTTTGTGCGTGTGATAACTGTTATTAAGAATATAGATCCATTATCCCTTGGTAAACTAAAAAAAAAACCAAAACAACCAAAAAACCACATCATACAAATATTTAGTCAACAGATAGAATGGTTATAACTTAAGAATATTTCAAGACAGTTTCTCACTCTTTTATAAGTAGTACACATCTACAGGTAAATTCCAACACATCCTCAGTTAAGGGATAGGGATACAATGAATTTGCAATTGTTTTTTAGAGGTTTTTTTTCCGTTTTTTTTCTCCTGGCGGGATATTGATTGAGCTGCCTAAAATGTCGTTCACAGCAGGCTTTTTATGTGATGATGTTTCTATCCAAATGAAATTGCTGTATCTAACAGCTTTTTCCTCTCCCAGGAAAAATATTATTTTGCAGACAAAATAGGAAGTTATCCGAGGCTTTAAGAAAAGAATTTGCTATTTCTTTCCTTCAGTATAGAGTTACTTTATTATCATCATTTGTCTACCTCCTCTACTGCTTGAGCCGCAGATAACACCAAGTAGCATACGATATGCTAAAAATCATATTAAAAAACTATTGCAGATACAAAGTCAGTCACTCAAAACTTACAACCTTCCAAGATTTCCCCAACAATTGCATTTCAGGCCCCTTGGCACACACGTTGCATGCAGGGCTATGGATGACATGACTATTTTTTCCTAAAGCTATTTCCTCATCTAGTGGATAGACTAGATGCTAATTATTAGACACATGAATACTCAACATTTTTTTTTATTCTTACTGCTCTCCATGAGACACCAGATCTTATTTAACGACCTGTACTCAAGACTTGCTACAAAGTCTTTTCTGTTGTGCCATCTTTGTACTACTTGAGTGCTTTGCAAGCAAGAAATCACCTGTGTGATTTTGTGGATGGGGTGAGTTGCCCCTCATTTCCACAGGTAAAAGATCATATGATGATAACCTGGAAAACAGTAGTTATTAGGCAGCTGCATTTAAATATCCACAGTTAATTAACTTTTCACCACACCCCTTCTGTATTTTAACAGTTCTTGTGTTCTTCTTGCATGTGTGCTAGGAGATTTGTAATGCCTGTACTCTGGCAACGTTGCAACACAATGCTTCTGCCTCCCTTATGGAATTATTTCTCCAAATCATTGGAGTTTCACAACAAAATAGATAGATGTATTTATTTTTAAGACAAGCAAAAAAGCAACACATTTCTCTTAAACTTGTTCTCAGGAAAAACAAAACAAGACAAAACAAAAAAAAATCTAACAACAAGAAAAGAGTAATTTATTCCAAAGCTTTAGATGTTCAGCTGGATGTGGTCTCCCAGTCTACAATTTTAGTCCAAATAGTACACATCTGACAAATTTATAAGCCACTGAAAACGGGGTGGGTCTTCTGATGAAAAATGTCAAGCAAGCTTAACTGTAGGTGGCATTCACAGTTTCACCTCCTAGGAGAAGTCTGTTGGTAATCCAGATGAGGCAGGCACCACAACTACTCTCTCCATACCCACACAAAAGAATGAGGCTGCGTTAAGAGGTCTCCTTCATTCCTCCGACCATCTGAAACAAATAGGCACCAAATGGTTGATATCAGGTAATCAGTGTTCACAACTTTGGCAGAGTACCCACACAGGAGCCAAAATTAGCATCTAAACCCCCTTCTCGGCACTCCTACATACAAACCAGCAAGTCGGTGAATTATTACCACATCAGGAAACCAGAACGGTAAACTTCACTCGCAAAGAAACCACTTCTGGCCAGCTTGGAAGAAATGCCTGAGTGTGACACAGCCAGTTTTTACACTAGTGAGTCACAGCTAGACCTGTCCTGATAGGGCCAACAGTAATACAACCAGACAGACACGTGTTCTTATGGTTCACACTGTTCCATAAAGGAAAGCGCAAGAAAGAAAAAGGCCTTGACCCTAATAAACTTGGTCCTGTGTCATTGTAAAGAGCACCTTAAAATATGACTGACATCTGCATTCCCCTTTGTCTTACTCTGCTAATGTTTCTGAAGCCAGCTTTTCTCCAGCCTCGTTCTTATGCATGTGTACAGACTACAGGAGTAAATCATTGCTCTATCACAGCTCATTTATTCAACGTACTACAACGACTGCAGTCCCATAAAGTGCTAAGAAACCCTTGATGATTTGAAACTCTGTAGTATACCACTGCACTTAGGAGAATCACTAAATAATAGTAAAATAGAAACTGGCGTTAACTGAATAATTGTTTTATTTCCCTCATGGAACTGGAAGGAAGCATATAAACAGCTCATGGCTTTTTACAGAATGAAGACCAATGCATTCGACTTGTTAGGGGGTGGTTTCCCCCTTTTTTAAATCAGAAAAATATTTTTTAGGACTTATTTATGTTGACATCTGTTAAAAAGCACAATGAAAGGCATACTTTTAACTACAAACACCGATAAAATACAGTAACGCTCTGTTGTTCCCTGCTGCAGAACTGCAAAGTAATAAGGATTTGCATGACTAAGCTTCTGTTACGCTGACACATGCAAAACCGAGGGACAATCTCGTTTGACAACACGTAGAAGGGAAACCACTCCTTTTACTCTCCTCTAGGACATGTTGGGCCTCAGACAAGATGAACGGTGTCATTCAACCAGATCAATTTTTAAATGGACGTTTAAATACTGAGTTCTTTTAAGCAGAGACACTTGGATAGCGACCTTACTACATGAGCTAAAGGTCACCAGGGACACGACTAACACTTGCAAACATACAGTATTTGTGATGTCTCTGCATAGAAACCACCACATCATTTGAGATCCACTTCTTTGAACCTAAATAAATGTTTAAATAAGCTTCTTGAAGAACCTCTGCAGAACTCCTTAATCTGTAATCAATGTAATAGATCAAACCAATATCCAGTTAAAGGATAAAAATGTTAATAAATGTTTTCAAACTGGGGTGCTTATTTACTCAGGTTATTCCACTGTACTGCCCAATGTATCACAACTTAGTTTTCAACATAGATCACAACAAAATGTAAAGAAAAAAAAAAAAGGCTAAGGTCTTGAGGACTAACAAAGCATCATTTCCTTTCCTTAGACATCTAATCCATACCACAATTTACAGCGTACATCTACTTGAATGACCATAAACTCAGAAAGGTGTATCTCTGACCTATCTAGAGCATCCAGATACCACATACATAAAATAAGACATATCCTTATCATTTCTAATAAAAAAAAAAGATGGTATATTTTTAAAGATAAAACTGTCAGCTGCAAAATGTTCAGAAACGGCTAACAGAGCCCAACTATTATGTCATCTCTTATTATAACCTCGTATAATTTCCCAGACAGGATAAATAGCCTGTAGAAGTCCATATGAAGGAAGCACTTCCAGAGAAAGTATAGCATGCCCACATTTGTAAAGATGAAGAAACAGAGCGAGTATTCTACAAACATCAACCTCGACCTCTTGCAAGGAATTAAATGGACTTTGGATGGTGAGCCCCGCGTGGTGGGCAATTATGATTGTTGACAAAACAATCCTTGGAGTTATTGGAATTGCAATTAAAGCCCGGGGGTGGGAGGGAGAGGCCGCTGCCGCGCAGCCCGAATGCATCGCTGGTGCCATCGCACCTTTGACATTTCATTGCTGCACTCTGGATAAACTTTCATTAATGGTAATCACCGGGCGAGAGCCATTTTCAGCTTAGTTTTGCATGTAATGAGGCTCAAATGACTGTCCTTTTACCTCTTCCCACTCCCTCCCTCTCCCCACCAAGCTACCTCCTGGAAAACTTTGTGAGCTGTTGGCCAATCCAAATTAGTGATTGCTCCGAGGGAAAAGCAGGTAGAGTTCAGCTGCTGCAGTTGGCAGCAACTGATTGCCCATCAAGAGCTGGGCACGCCGCTCTCCACAGAACGGCATGCCATAAAAGAAAACTAGAAAGGCCAGAGTGCACTGGGAAGGGGCAAAGGACCCCAAGCCAACAGAAGCCACCTTTTATTAGCCCCACTGCTCACAGATCGGCTCCTTTCCATGGAGATTCTCCCCTATAGGGTCTGCCTGCATTCGGTACTTGCCCACCGGTAGCACCAGCGCTGTCAGAGCGGCACAGGGGAAAAGACACTGGGGAAAAAGCAGATTAGCTTTCCCAGTGACCTATCAGAGGTCACCTGAACAACTGAAACATGGAGGTGACCTGAGAAATAGCAAACAAATTTGATAATTCCAGAACAAGGAAGTAAGCCTCAGTGCAAATATTTCCTAAGTAACTATGCATGTGCATACAAAATTAGGATTATTTTCTCCTTACTGGTTTCCCAGCTTTCCAGCAACTCACCGAGTATTATCTTAATGCAGAGAACAATTACTTCCCTTAAAGCTTATCAGTACCTAGCAAGTGTCCTGAAGAAGGCACACGCTTCCTTCCTTTCTCTTTGTTCTCCTCCAGGTCCACTCTCCCCAAGCAGGGAGTTCTTTGTACTAGGATTTAGGCTGAGAAACCCATACTAAGAAAATCAGATAAATAAGAACGGAATTAACCAATGAATTAATTATTTAGTAATACTGCCTTCCAGATTAATGTCTCCTTTGGATTATCTGATGAATGTTGCAGTTAACTAACTTTCTTTTGATCCTCCTACTGGGAAATATAGAAAGGATGAGATGGCGGGGGCGGAAAGATAATTACACTGAAGAAGATGACGGTATCTTATCCATACTAGGAAGGTTAAACCCAAGGAGTTCCTTCTCAAGACTCCTACTACCAAGTAGAGACGCCAGTGTGAAGCTGTTTAGCCAGTTTCAAATAGGTACGTGTTCCCATGCTCTTGCGACACCTGGCATATGGTGAATGCATTGAGACTTGTAAAAAACCAGTGATTCATTGTTAATCATTCAGGAAAGAGCCAGAGCTTCATGGCAACCTTGTATTTTTGGAAAAGTACATCTACACCTCAATTTTTATCTGTTTTATGAGACAGAAACTGCAGGTGAGGTTGAGAACAGAATCTGGAGCCTGGGCTGTTCCACAAAAATTTGAGGAGCGTCACTTAAATCCAGAGTGAATCTGTGCAGTATTAGAATCATAGAATGTTAGGGGTTGTAAGAAGAAAGATCACCTAGTCCAACCCCTCATGGCAAGCTGTGGAGGTTCAAGAAGTGACCCCACAGTCAGGCAGATTTGGAGCGAGCTGCGCGCTTTTCCGGCGTGCTCAGCCTCACACAAGCAGCTCCACCCGTGGGCTCGCTTGGATCTCTTTGGCACCACAATAGCTGAACTCTGATCTCCTGGTTTGATACAATTACTTTTCAGAAAACCATCCTATTTCATGTGTGCCTATTCCAGAAAAGTACCGATCTGCATTTGCATAAGGAACATTTTGTGTAACTTTCTCACTCACCACTTCACTCTTCCCGCTGCAATTTCCCGGTTAAATCTCAGCATCTGAATTCCACACTTCGATACCTCCAACAGACCATTTTCCTACAAAAAAAAAAAAAATTGCATGATAATTACTTTTTATAACTTCAGTGCTACTCTAAGCTTAGCAGAAGAGATGTTCAGATTCAGCAGGGACTCTCCTCATCAGGTACTAGCCTCACGCTGGGGAAAAAAATAAGGTCCCAAGAGACTGCGCGTCCACACGCAGCAGGTACAAAACACAGAGGTAAGCATCATGAGGCCTTAGACCAAGCTCGGTAAGCCCTCATGAATCTTGGGCCAGCTGTGGAGTTGAAACTGTACTTCACAGGGCCCAGGCTCAGTTCTGCTGTAAATCAGAACTGAGGAAACGTCGACAAGAGATAAACAGCGTCGTTACTTGGCTCCCCTTTTCATCACAGCACGTTGCACGTGACACTGAAGACACTGAATAAAATTGCACACCCAAAAAATTAATAATATTTAACTCCTCTGCACAGTTCATCAATTGCATTACTAACAACATCGATATGCCAGAAGACAGACCTTTCTCTAAGCAAATGAGATCTAAGCTTGTCTTCAGCTAATTAAAACATGCCAATAAATTAAAGTATCATATACAGGCCAGGTATAAACTTCATCCAGGCCAGCAAAAGTGCTAGTAGCCATGACTAAATTCAGCCTCTGCGTGCGGAGCACTGCTTGCATTTTGTTAACAATGTAAAATATTGAGGTTATTGTTTAAACATACCCTCCAAAGAATACAGGAACACTTGGAAAATCAAGAGATAGATGACGTGATAGAGAAGAAGTTTACATTTAGATCAGTTAGTCACACTGCACCTCCTGGTTCTCTGGAAAATGTAAAAAGCAGGCAAGAGAGTTACATGGGGCAAGACAGCAAGGAGCACATAAGGCTGGGTTTGTTCAAAAGTGCTTCCACAAAAGAAACAGCCATAGAGCTATCCAATCCAACTTCACATCTGCTTCCAATTTTATAGTCTTGTGTGTCTTTGATGAAAATCCAATTTTTCCCAAAAGGAACTGCAGCATAGTTGAGTAAAGAAAGGTCTATTGATAAATCCAATGCATCTTTTACAGAGTGTGATGCTTCAGGGGTTTGGTGGTGGGAGGGAGAAGGGGGTTGTCTCATGATGTTGTGCTGCATCTCTGAAGCTCCCTTTACATGTCACCACTTTCTAACCTAAGAGGTGGTCTATTCAGAGCAAGGCTGAACCAGAGGCTTCAAGCTAACTCCTTCTTTTTTATCCCCTCAGACTCCCCAGGCATCTTAGACACTCGCCTCCATCGAACCAGACAGTGTCTGAGACATTTCTTTCAGCACGCATTTTTAAGCAAGTCAGAATCCACTTGACACCAGTGTGTTCTTTTGACTCCCTCTCCAAAGAGAGCAGCAAACAAACAAAAAGCTTCCACAATAAATAGTGCTTATTTTTATTGCTTCTTTCGTAGATGCCCAAGAAAATTTCTTACCCTGCAATGAGCTCAAACAGTCATCTTATGGTAAGGTTAGCCCTACCTATTGGCTAGTTCTCTTTCCAGCCACTTACATTAAACTCTTAGACTTTTTAAAGTTAACACAAACCAACCGGGAGAAGACACACTGCTCCTGTTTCTAGGCACACAAAAACTTTGGGGTCGTGTCTGTCATCAGCCCGCTATTTTCTGCTCTGCAGCCTTCTTGGCAGAAACAGTCCCCAGGCTGCAGAGGACACATAGCTTTTCAGGGGGACATGAAAGGTACTATAAATTGCCATCTGACACAATCGAGCCAGAAATCTCACTGGTAGAAGGATACAGAATTCCACTGAAGTCAGGGGGTCTGTGCTCATTAATGTCAAGGCTTCATTTCACCCATTAAAAAGCAAACTGTCAGCTAGGCTATGCTCTGTGAACTCTTGTGGGATTTCCTGCCTTCTTAAGTTACGCATTTCCAGTTTACCTATGAGCTCAGTCTAAATGAGTGAATTTAAAAAAAAAAAACACAAAAAACCAAACCCAACACATTTCTAGAGACTCAGGATAGACACATTGCATGCTGCTTCCACTGTCAAAAAAAAACCCTCAAAAATCAGAAATACAATGTTTTTAGCATAAAAGCACACCCATCCTCCTAAGTCTGGGTGGAGAACAGGCAGATGAGACAGGAAAGTCAGGTTAACTACAGGACAAAGGCCTCGGTGCTGATCTTGGCTTTTTTGCAATGTAAATCTAAAGAGATTGTACAAGTTAACCTGTTGTTTAACAGAGACAGAAGAAAAAAAGGCAAAAAAAAAGCAAAAAACAGCCCAATAACTTGTTGCTTTCCTGCAGCCAAGACAAAGCTACCAATGATGCTAATTTACTTAACATAATTTCTTATATGAGCACCTGTCCTGGGGTCTGTGGAAGAATCGGGAGTGGATAATCCGCTGAATGATCTTTAATCAGACAGTAATATTAGGTGCCAATAGCTCTGATAAAGGGGCCATTTAACCCGACTGTTAACATAAAGGCCTGCCTGACTATTTCCACAATGTATTTGCTAGTCATATTAATTAAAATTAATTCCTTGCAGGCCACAGAAAGCAGAGAGTAAATCTACTTGGAAAATGCCTAGGTTCTACCATGACAAGTCACATTATAGAAAAAAAAATCAAAATTATCCTAAGGCAATAAACTTTGTCTCAGAAAATATACTCTTTTGGAAATTATCAAATTGTAAATTCAGAGCAAAGCTAAAAAGGCCTTTAATAGAGTCTTCTGAATGTGCAACTATATATCTGTGGCTCTGTCCTGTGATTTCGTACTAGTCATTAAAAGCTTCTAGTAAGTCAAATACAGAGCACTGAGCCTTGCTAAAGGTCTTGAGGTGAGAGTTATTTACACATCACTTGGATGACTGTTCAAGACTAAGGTGGTTTAAGTGAAGCAGCACAGTTAAGTCTCTAGACAGGTTAGCAGGATTTCATCTTTTTCTCTATCTATCTCTAGAGAGCTTAAATAAATTTTATATATACTTTTATCAGGCTACAAAGCGGTAAATTCTTAACCCTCTGCATACAGATTTCAGGCCTAAAATTTGCAACTAGTTCAGCTGGAAAGTTGTGGTTGAGATCATACTCACAAATGATGGCTTATTCTTTAGAAGTGCTTGGTTTTCAGAAAAATGTTTGCCTCTCCAAAGGTTTTAGTATACTAAAAGGAATACAGGAAAAAGACACAGTTTAGGCACTTTGCCACTCAGATGAATTCCCAAGGATATTGGTTAAGCAAGTAAAGGCATCCAGGTTAACTCCTCTCTTCATTTTCTTCTCAAGCATGTGAATGGTGAGACAATCAGTCAGCAAAATGTGAAGTTATTAACAAGGTGAACATAAGCCCCAAAGCTGAGCTAGCACAGACCTATGAGAGCCAGGACAAGAGTGGTGTGAAAAATCATACTCTACAAATCCATGCAATGCTCCAACACTCTTCTGGTAAAACGAGAGCACTGGGCAGCAGCTTTAAAGATTGATATGTTCAAGTTTTCTTGCCAGAAGGTCAGTTCCAGTTATGTGTGTCTATCTGCAGGGTAAAGAAGATTAAAAGCCATCTGGGCATAGTCCTGGGCAACCTGCTCTAGGTGACCCTGCTTGAACAGGGGGTTTACGCAAGATGATTATTGGAGATCACTTCCAACCTCAATCTTCCAACTGTGAGAAGAAAAACCAGAATGGAAAAAAAAAAAATTTTCATGATGATATACCAACTGTTAACACCTACACATCTACCTCACTGGGAAGCTAAGACAGGGTATAAATGTGTAACTTCAGCTGCAGATGATGCAGCAACGTTTCTGGAGCACCTTTCACCAAGTTAAACCCGACTCCAAGTAGTTAGTTAGGAATGTGAGAAATCTTTCCTTCACAGGATCTTTGCAAACTTTTAGCATTATTGTAATGCCGTATTGTTATGTGAACTCTTTACTAACTTGATACTCTCATGGGTCAGCACAGGGAACTCCTACCAAAACAGCTTCTGAGTGCAAACAATTAACAAGCATTTAAAGGGATAGTCTTCCTTTGAGACACATAGTAAAGTCCTATCAAACAAAAAAAGGAAGTATATAAGGAATTATCTTGCTAAAAATCATGCAAAAAAGAGACAACTTGTTACCACGCCTGTTTTAGTATTGATCTTGGGCTTTGTTTTTAATCTGTTTTACATTATGCATTACCAAAAGTTAGCCTGAAATCTGGTTAAGATTTCTCACAGGATATAATGTGTTCTCTGACTGGCATTACCAAGATCTTCACCATACAAGCTTCTACAGCTTCTCTGAAAATACATTTATTGTGGAATCACTACTGGACTCATAAAATGGAGTAACTGTTACAGGACTTAAACATAATCTTTATTATCAAATAAAGCATCTGTATAGGAGACTGTTTCATAGTTTGTCTTGTAATAGCTCTCTCATTCAGTTCCTAAGCTTAGCTGGGCAGAATTTTAAACTCTTATTAGCAGAAAGCCAGGTTTTATTGTTTTATTAAGGTTTACAACCCAATCACTTCCTGGTTCTTAGTAAATTTACAGCCCCACATTCAACGGACTGTAAATTGCTATATAAAATCATGTTAGCCAGGCCCTGGATTGAGCTGTTTTATTGTTTAGGAGACAAATTCAATTCATGCCAGAGCTGATTTTTTTTTTTTTTCCAAGGAGAATGCATGGAAGCCACTGGCATTGAGAATTAACAGAATCCTTGCATTTGTTAATAAGATCCTGCAAGCGTTGATGCCTTCTGGAAGTAAGCTTCTGTTAGAAATGCTGTTGCATTCATTAAAAAGAAATAGTATCTCAGAAACTTAAAAAGCATACCAATTTCCCAGAGTGCTTTCATTCAAGAGCAGTCAAATCACTTTGCACTCTTTCTTGATACCAACACAATGCCGGTAAATTGTGACTATAATCCCGTGACTACAATTATCTACCATTAATTTGGACAGAAACAATTCAAATCGCAAAGAACAGACAATTATCACTAAGGCAGAAGGTCTTAGACATAGAATTCCATCCGATTCTTGACTTTTACTAACTAAAAACTAACATACAAGAGAGGTCCAGTGCATTAAACATTTTTATCCTGCAAAGCAGACTTGACTGGTCAGCCTAGTGTCCTGTTTCTGGATTCTGTAACCAGAAGAACTGATAGAAATTATCCCATCAAAACACTATAGCCAGACACTAAGGATGCCATGCTTCCTGGACAACTAGAGGATGTATTTCATTTATTAAAACCATGAGGCATGCCGGGTGTGGAAATGGTTCATTATTTATTGAGTGCGGTATTACACAATGTACAATAGACTAAGATATCACAGTGTGTTTTTCCCCAACTCAGAATGAAACCTCTTCCCCAAAGTCAAGTTTTTCCTTCTTCTTACTCAGTTATAGCAAACACTGATGCACAACCTACTCAGAAAAAAAAACTCAAAACCACCCAACCAAAAAACTCAACTTAATTGACTGCAACAAATAGAAATTACACAAATAACATTTTTAATTACAGCCTACACAAAGCCATCTCCCTGTAAAATTCTTTGATGGCTACCTGGTATTGCTGAACTTCCTCATATACCCAGAGCATGCTCCTGAACACTGCTCCTTCCTGTTGTGAAAGGGAACATTTCCAATGCTGCCAAATTCAGTTGTTTTCCCGAGTTCCTTGGCTTTCATGCCTCCGGCCAAAGGAGTCCCAAAGGTTCAGCAGAAGACAAAAGGCAAGGTGTTCATGGCCAAGTGTGCTGCCATTGTGTTAACAACTCTCAGGTGACAAATGAATGCCTTATCTTAAGTCATCCTTTCCTATGCATTTTTTTCAGGGAGGGTTGGGGTATGGATGGTTCTTCTTCCAGGAGGCCTCAGTCGAGTTAAATCAACCTATTCCTAGAAAGAACACAGAAAATCTAGGGCAACATAAGGTGTTCCTACATCATTCCCACACTTCAGTAGATGAGTCTGCTTTTGGTAGTCAAATGCCAGACTTCTACAGTTTAAATGATGGAGGTGGTGGACTCAGGTTCTAAACACACCCATGCACCTGGGAACTAGCAGTGAAACTGCAAAGAAAAAAAACCACTTAATATCACAGAGGAAAACAAACTGTGGTTTGCTGGATGTTTTGGCTATGATCTTAATAATTTCGATTTCTTCTCCTCCCTTTGATTTCTAAGATGTGATTTTCATAGCTCTATATGCAAATACATGTGCAAATCGGTATTACAAATGCACAGAAGTTGTGTTGAAAACTGTCATAGTGTTTTTGTAAGAGTATATTATGAAAACCATCGGTTTTTTTTCACATCCTAGGAAAAAAACCCACACATAAATGTATGGGTAGGTATTGTGGAATCTTAGCACAGTTCACCTACTCTTTATCATTTCTTCACTACTTGTTTCAGTGAAAGATAAATTAAGAGATCCATGGAAGTACCATAAAAAAAGACCACAATATAAACATTTAACATAAAAAATATACCTACAACGATATTGTGTGGTAACTCAGGCTTTCGATTTTGATTCTGAAGTTCCCAGTCATTTCATACTGCAGGATATCCCTGCCGAAGATATCCCAACTGTGGCAGTAATCCTGAAATTTTTAGTAACGCAGTAATGAAAGAGAATTAATTTCTAGCTTAATTTTGTATCCCTACCAATGACATTATTCTCCAAAATATACCATTAAAATTACAACGTGGCTTATATTATCAGAATATAAATACAAATCAAACCTGTGGATAGCTCACACATAGATGTAGTTATCCCTGAATCGAGATGATTTTTGTTTTAGCATTTTATTATCTGAGATCTTGGCTTTTTTTTAGGACTGCACAACCAGGGCTTTTGCCCTGCCTTTCCCTTTTCTTTTACTGTGTAACTGCCTTATGCAAAGTGATATTTGTATGCCAGCAGGTAATATGTTTACGGAGTAGTCACCCAGACCTGACAAGTACTGTAGTGTATTTCTTTTGAAAATTGCCCAAGGTGGGTTATTTCAACTTCTTTGACAAATTGTATATGCACTATCCACATTACGCTGTCACATCTACCTTAGGTTCATCAGTAACTTATTACTGATGCTGTTGTTTTCAAATCTAAATACAGTACAGGGAAAGCAAGCAAGCAAGCACACAAACAAACCTATCTTAGCAAGAATTTTAGAAAAAAAGCCCGAAATACTGTGCTATAGCCTCGAGTGATTGATTTTTTTTATTTTTTATTTTACAGCTGTGTTCTTCAGAGAAGGGAGCTTTGAAAAGGTGCTAATAGACCATGAATTTGCAGCAGTGTAGTTCACAGCTAAACACACTCCCACTTCAAGCTCGGGCAAGAAGAAAAAAAAATGAGGGCAGCACAGAAATAAATTAAAAATCATGCAAACGGGCCCAGCAACAACCAGGGCAGTAGCAGCTTATAAGATCAGCTTCATTTGGCAGGGTGCCCATCGTACCTAGGGGGTACCTAGGAGGACCAGGGCAGGAGGAGATCTTACGGCTTGCAGAAAGAGAATAGGGCAGGCTGCCAGGGGGATGGATGGAAGGAAAAGAAACATCTTTCAAGGCTCTGCTGAATTAACTCGTTTCGCAGAACACTGACAGCAAACTCTTAGGTCTTTAAAACGCGTTTGGAGAGTTCTATAATTTATCTCAAACTGTAGGCAAACATTCTCTCTGGATCAGCTGTGCTACTGGGAGAGATTACTATCGCAATGCCCCTCCTCCTGCCTGGGGGTATTGTCCCCTCAAATCTCCCAGAGATGCTCATGTGCATTCTCCAAATGAGACCCTGGTTCCATGATAGTCTAATCCGATCTAAGCCAGGGCTGCCACAGTCCCTCCATCCCCAGCTGCTGCCCTTTCCTGTGCCAGCAAGGATGCTTTTCTGGTCCTATGTGCTGAACTGGTTCAGAAAAGGCAGAACTAACTCAGAAAAATAAAATAAAATTAAAAAAAAAAAATCCTAACATCTCCCCTGCCAGTTCAGCTCCCCATGGAGTCAAACAAGCACCAGCTCTGGTGCAAGAGATGGGGTGGGGATATACATGATGGAAAGCCAGGCAGCAACAGCTCAGGTTTGGATCAACTTAAACCAGCTTGGAACAGCACGCTCCAGGCTGGGAGAGCCAACTCCCGCTTTTTAAGCTGCTTGTGCAGATCTAACTCTTTCTGCACTACTCAGATTTAGGAGCGGTCCTTCCTCATCACATCAGGAAGGGTGGGCAGCCCTTTCCTCAGACACAACTGCATGCAGGGTTCGTGGAAATGGCCTCGTGTGATCCGTGAAGCCTACGGGGAGTTTCTGCATTCTTGTGACAGGACAGGCATCGCTGCATGGTCTTCCATGTTGAGCTGAGGGATGCTCTCTCTCAGAGGCAAAACCAAGCTCCCAAGCATCCCGAAACAGCCAGAGAACTCTGGGAAGCTGTGATCAACTCCCAGGATCCAAGCCCAATGCGACGGATGATCTCAATGTAAAGAGATGCCAAGGAAAGATGGTAAAGGAAGGGACACATCAAAGTCCATCTGGACTGGAAACTGAAATAATTTCTCCCCTGCTTCTGAAGTTTAACAGGTTTTTCATCAGATCCTGAGGAGTAAGGCAGTAAGCACAGTGGTTTGGTACTTGCTGACTTGTTTGCACACATCATCACATCTGATGTGCGCATGCTGGCACAGAGGTGGGAAGGAACACACAATGTCAAACAGCAAATAGGTAATTAAGACAGTTTTACTACCACCAAAGGTCATTTGCTTTCTTCCAGTAGCAGCTGTGGAATAGCTTAGATCCAAAACTCCTCAGGGCAAAATCAAGGAATTCCAAATTAGTCACTAGAGAAGGAGAATATGCCACAAGATACACCCTGTGTCTTTGCTTGAAGGGTGGATTTAATTGCCAGCTCTTCCACAAGTCTTCCCTTGTCGCCTCAGTTTCAGTATTCAGAATTTTTCAGTATTTAGCTCTGCTGGACCCACATCCATCTGTGAGGAGTACATTCTGCAAAGTATCGTGATGATGGACACATTAAGAACTGGAGATGCTGGGACAGCAGGGTGACGAAGACTCTATAAATCAACCAAGAGAGAAAAAAGATCTGAAGTTCAAGGAATGAGAGAGGAAAGACCGGATTCACTGGAAAAAGCACTTGAGCTTCTGAGGAAGCAAAGGGAGAAACCAGTTAAGTTAGAAGACAACCCTGAAGTCACCTTTTAAATGCCAGACCTGGTCCTGGAAGGCACGTCTACATCTACGAGTTCCCAGCCTGTGACATTTCACTCACAGCAGCACATGTAACTGGTTGAGTGATGTGGCTTGGGAAAGGAGCAGGAGCAACATTGCTCAGATTTCAAATTGTGAGAGGCAGGAAAATATCTGAATAGCCTGAAACTACTGCAGTGGTTGCTGTGGGAGGGAACCAAATCAAAAACATTTATACTGGGAAGGAGGAGGAAGAGAGAAAGATGTAGTCAGGGGTACATTCAGTAAAGCAAAAAGTCTAACACATATGCTTGCAGAACTGCTGATCGAAGACACCAGAAGTAAAATTACCTTTTTTGTAAATAAGTAAAACTGTTTGATGCCAAACAGTCAGCTGTCTATTGCCAGCTGCTTTATTGTGAGATGCCAATCTGCACCCTAAATGGTTTCGGACTGAGACCACTGTCCTGTTCAAGGGGCATCCCAGTGGCCAGCACAGAATTGCCCCTTTGGTGCACTTTGTTTGTAACATAATGGAGAATTGCATGTTCTCTCATAAGGGGAAGGCTCCAAACTGCATCAACACTCAAGTCAAGAATGTTACCTGCTTCTTGCCCCCGGCACAAAAAAACCCCAAAATCAACAGTGGACTGAGATCCGCTTTTTCACTGACTCTCAGGAGAAGTATCTTCTCTGCCAGTTGCGGATGTGTTCTATTTTTTCCCCTACATCAGAGCTTCTGATTCACTTTTAATAATTATAGGCAAAGGCTATTCACACCAAATGGGGAAGTTCTCACACACTATGATGATAAAGCATTTCACCCATTTGCAAAAAAAAAAAAAAAGAAAAAGAAAAAGAAAGAAGAAAACGCTACCCACAGAACTGCAACATCCCATCATCTGCTCTTTGCTGAATGTTCACAGAACAACACTGGAAGTCATTGAAGTGTCAGATAGTGATTTCATCATGTGTCAGGCCTCCCACTAATAAATGATTCATCTTTCTCAGTACTGACACCTCAAAGAATTAAGGAGGAGAAAAAAATGAAATTCATAAACTTTAAAGTGAGAAGTACTCTACTGATATTACACTTCCCAAGTAAACAGAAGCTTATGCACACACTAAGAATCTGTTTAGAACGTAACCTTCCATTTATATGAAGTGTACTTTTAAGTTTTAAAAGTGAATCTATTACAGGAAAAAAAGTCTAATGAAATTCCATGTGTACTATATCAGCATAGAACACTGGGGTAAATTGCTCAACTTAAAAATAAGAGATTTCACACCCCCCATCCCTCCAGCTTTGTGAACTGCAATTGGGAAGAAATCTTTTCTGTTTTACATAGCATGGATTAACAGTCTGTTGGTGACAATAAACCTGCCCCAGTCTCTGACTACTGATTACAATTGTGAAAGCAATCTAGCTCCTCTTGAAAAAGATGAGTGACTTACAACTGACTAATAGAAATGGGACTAGAAGGAAATCTGTCATTTTAATTGGAAATTACATGATCATTCTTTGATGATTCACAAAGCCAGAACATCTTCCATTGATGACAGTAGCTCTACTGGATGAACAGGACTAACTAGTAATCCAAACTTACTTCTCCCAGAAGATATGAACTTAAATTCAGACACAAACCAGGCAAGGTACTTAGCAAGATACTACCATTTTTGCTTGGGTTCCTAGGACATTGAAGTTTGTGTTGTTGCACAGAGTTTCCGGTCATTTTGGTTTTCTATTTCAACAAAATGCAGTAGAGATATAGAGGTCTCAAATTCCTGCATTCTTTATAAAAAAAAGAATAGCTACGAGAAGAAAGAGATCCTAAAAGCATTGTAACTGGGGAAAAAAAAAAAAAAGGAAAAAAAAGCTATAATGAGAATTTAAACGTTATGAAACATTAAAGAAACCACATGGGAGAGAGACCTAACAAATGACCCCACTGTTGGAAAAAAAGGGAAAATTGTAATTCACTAGGAAGCCGTAAGACACCGACCTATGGAAAACCAGGCTTTGCTGGTTCTGCCACTAATGGAACTCCTTTGGTTGTAAAAGAGGTTTTTTCCCCTCATCAGAACAGCATCTACCGTAAACAAAACACTTCAATCAGTAGACTCAAAGGTGGAGGAGCATTTAGATACAGAGCTTATTTGATTCCTCTCCTGGAGTGGGGAAAAGAATTAGATGAAGATAATAAATTTTGGATTTGGAGACCCCTTCTCAGCACGAACAATTAGGTGGGTAGGAAAACTGCTGGGGATAGAAAAAAGCCACAAGCCTCTGAGGTCTCATGTCCTAAACAGGTATTTACTTCTTTGGCTCACTCTGAATCTGTATAGCGAAGATACCAACATGATGGAGTACTTAAAAGCAGCAGTATACAAAAGCAAATTATTCTATGTTCTGGTAGAATTAATTAGGGCATCCTGGGTAAAGACGATGTCCAGCTTCTCCATCAGATTGATTTAGCACAACCCCTTCACCGTCGGCAGAGGAATGTAAAAGTCGGCAACAAACATTCGTGTGCAGGAAAATTTACATGGCTGTGGGGCAGGATGCCCAGATGATCAAAAAGAAAAGAAAATATTAAATTCTTAAAACACTTTACCATGAAATCACCTTCTCCCCCTTCCCCTACCCTCCCCCCCCATGTTAAATCAGGTAGAAAAGTGTGATAATATTAAGGCTTAATCCAATTTAAATAAATTATTTTCTTGTAAATGTTAAAACAATCATTACATGCATCATTTACTCCTTCCTCTCCCATAGTCTTAAATTATGCTCCATTATATCCAGATGGAAAAAATATGCAGAAATGTTTCTTAAACATCAGAATTTTTGGTTTTGATTATATTCAGAGGTAGAAGCCATTAAGGAGTCCTAGCAAAAGAAAAAAAAATCTTAGAAAGCATTATGGGATTTTGTGTAGCAAACTTAATTAAGAAATTTCTTTGCTAGGTTACCAACAATATTTTATTACAAGCTTAAGGTATAAGATCGTTACAGCTCTGTCATGCTTGGCAGCAAAGAAAGAACACATGCAAAAAAACAATCTCGCTCTTACAATTAATTACAAATGTATAAATGAGTGATATATCAGGCCCTGTCTACACTGCATAGTCACGCATTTATAACCGCTTCACCATACCCAGTTATTAAAAAGCATGCTTTACAGCTACAGTAGCTTGATACCACATCACAGCCACGGGTAGTTATGTTTATTCATGCACAGCTACCACCAGCCAGAACTATATGTATCTGTCAGTGTGTTTTAGCAAAACCTGCATCAAATAACCAGTAGTGTAGGTCTCCTCAGCTAGGTTTTGGTTTGTTTTTTTTTTTAAAGTGACAACATGAACGGCTGAAGGGAAAACACCTGAGCCCTGGGTGCTGCTGCGGGGACCCCCACTACTTGCAGTTGGAGTGGAAGAGCCCTGCAAAGATATTTCTGCAGGAGAGAAACCTGCAGCGCACGGGACGAGCAGCGGGACACTGACGAGTTTTCCTATGTAGAGAAGTCCACCCTAAATCCTCCCTCTAGAAATCTCAGCTCATCCAGCTGGCTTACTGGATCACAGCAAGGTGCCAAGTCTCCGGCAAGGCTGGGATAGAGATAATTACAGAAGAATCACGGAATCACAGAATGTGGGGGGTTGGAACGGTTCGAAGGTTCTCGGCTCTTCAAGACTGAGCCAAGTCACGAATCAACCAGAAAACCCTCTATGGCTACAAGGACACTGGCACCTACACACCATTCATCCCCATAGACACAGGCCTAACAGCACATTGCTCAAGGCTTGTAACACTGATCTCACAGGCAGGCGTTAAAAATCACTGCTCTGCTGCTTTCTCCCCAGGCCAGCAAAGGATATTTTGTTTTAACCTCACGCCTTAGGTTCATGCTTCTCCCTGGGAACATTTGTTTCACTCAGCTGCCCAAAGCCAATCCCCAGCCATGAGAGTAAACAACACCAGTCTCACTGAGAAGCGATTCAACAAACACAAGCCACTGCACGTAACTTGCCAGTTTTACTGGTTATAGAGGGAATTCCAGTCTCTGACTCACTGGTAAGTGTGTTCCCGCTCCATTTTCTCATCCCCACAATTTCCTTGTCCTGAAGTGTTTGCTAAGAAAGCCTGAGATTATTTGTGTTATGGACCACACAGAGTAACTACAGCATACAAACATATACAGGGATGGGATGTTCCAGTTCCAAAAGCCATAAATCCTAAACCAAATTGTCTCAGTTTTAAAATTCCTCTTCCCTGGTTCACAAGACAAGCTACCTTGTGGCCCAGATAGGCAAGATGACATATTACAGTTTATGTTATGATTACATAAATTACCAGGCACTAGAAAGGGCTACCAGGGCTGTTGCCCACACTTTTCATGACAGCTGTAGGCATCACGTTCTCCTGTCAACTGATGGGAGAATGGTGTAAGAACTGATTATGACAAGCATATTTTTAATTTACAGGCAACACTAGCAGTTTGAAAACTTTTTAATTAATGAGCACAACCAACTGGGTACATGTATGCTGCAAAGCTGGCTAAACCGCCTTGGGTACTAGAGGTAGACCTGGCTTTCTGCATGGATTTACCATCATGGAGAAGTAACCTAAAGGGCAAAAAATTAGCGTTTTCAGCACGATCAGTGAGCACATTCTGAACCTCTCACTCCATCAGCTAAACTGCCAGAGGTGCTCAGATTGGCTTGTTTGATGCCAGCTTTGGTAGCCCTCCAATCTGCAAGGCAGATATAAATTTTGGGTTTTGGAAACCTCACAGGCAGAGCAACTCCCTCTTCACTGTTACGCCTGTAGAGCCGTGGGCAGCCATCACGACAGCAGATCCAGCAGAGCTCAGCTGGAAGAGGGAAGAGAGGAGATGCCGCGTCGCTGCTTTCAGGTCCTGCCGAGCTGCGTGTGTAACTTCTGGTCCTGGGGAAGTAATAGCCTGATCAGTGCCCTTCTCTGCTCTCTTGGCAATACTCAGGCTTCAAAAAACATGTTTCCAGTGTGACCAGATACTCACTGTAATAAACAAACCTTAATAAAACAAGCAATTAAAAAAAAAAATTTTAAATCCTCTTGGCACAGCATTCCCCACAAGCCAATTACAGAGAACCACTCCTGTGGGCCAGGCACCAAGGAGGGACAGAGCACACCGCGGCTACTGGGCAGGAAGGGCTGGGTACACTGGGGCTTTGAAATCAAACAAACAGCTTGTTTGGCAGGTAGTGGATGGGTCAGCAGGAGGCATGATGGAAGCTGGCTGGCGATTCGAACAAGGCTTCCTGGTGTGCTGTGTCTGTGACAGCAAAGAAGGCAAATCTGAAGCTGTACACAAAGCCCTTAAGATTTATAATGACACGACCGACACTTGGTTTGGCCATCCTTTCTCTGTTGTCGCTGATATTTTAAACCTAATTCAGTTTTTGCCATGACTCACACATGCCCAATATTCTTAATCGACAAACACTCAAGGACAACAATTCAGCTTTATTATCCATACTCCCCAGGCTCGCACTTCATAAACTACAAGTACACTCAAGGAAGAACGATTCCTAAAATAGCCAAGCATGTACATTTCCACCCTCTCTTCAGGAAAGCAGTTCAAAACATAGGTCCTACAGGTCCTTATAACACTTAAAATTGCTAACCCAAACCTCTTGACAGCAGCAGGCATTATCTTCAGAAGCAGTTGGGGTTTTATCTTTGTCTCTCACACCAACCTACTCCAGACCATCAACCCTGTTTATGTAGGCACTGCAGTGACGGAAGACATAGCATGAACCAAGCGGAGCACAAAGTCTGGTTCACACCAGCAGAAGACTTTGAAATTGTGTATCCAAAGCCAGCACATATTAGGAATTCAATAAAAATAACCGAGACCACCACTGGAGCTGTTGTAACTGGCTGCCACAAACAAGAAATAAACATACCTGAGTTTTTTGGGCAGCAAAAGCTACTACTAAGAACAAGCAAGTTGTTCTTCTGGTTTATTTCCTACACTCCACTCTTTTCCTAATGGTGTCAGAGTGTCAACTCTGGTGCTGGGGTACCTGAAAAAATGGTCAGAATCAATCCAGTTCAGGTCTTATCTACGCTATTATTAAACACTAAATTGTCCAATGAGCTTCCTTATAGGTACAACAATAATTTGTTGTCCTTTCAGTAGGAGGCACCACTATGTGTGTGTTACTTGATTATTTATAAGCATGACCTTTTATTAAAAACACAGCCTCCACTGTGCTCAGAAATAATTCTGCTTTGCTGTAACATAAATGATGTTTCAAATGTGTGAAATTTATAGCCAGTTACAAGGCAAAATGATGGCTAAACTTTGGCTGGTGAATTGGACACGGGCAGTGCTGCCGCTGCCAACGCTGAAGCTGAGCTTGGGATCTGGTTCATCACTTTTTCCACACTCCTCATCAACTGGAACCAGCTCTGGGCAACTCAGCTGGGTTTTTTTTTCCACTAGGAAGACTGAGTGTGTCCTATGCTTGAGAGGAGCATCATTACTGCCTGTAAGGACATACTCTGTGCCACCTCGAACAAGCCAACCGTACTTCTTGCCTAGAAAGGCCTTGATGTCACCTGCTGCTAAAAGCACATGGCCCTGAAAAAGAGGCTCTGTCCAGACCCAGCTGATGTGCAGACAGGAAAGGCAGACATGCAAATGGCAGGTTTGTGGCTAGACTGATTGCCTCTAGAGCCTCCAGTCCACCCTGGAGCATAAAAACCTGTGCTACCTCTTCCCTTCCTCCCTGAGACTCACCAGAACCTGGCACAGGTTGCCCAGAGAGGTGGTAAAATCTCCATTCCTGGAGATATTCAAGGTCAGGCATGAGGGGCCTCTGAGCAACCTGATCTAGTTAAAGGTGTCCCTGCTCACTGCAGGGAGGCTGGACTAGATGACCTTTAAAAGTCTCTTCCAACCCAATGCATTCTATGATTCTATGATTCTTCCACGCAGAGCTCTTAAATTTAAGTGTAAAAGCATCTTACTTCAATTTAATGACCTGGTTAAAGTTATCAACTCAACTAAAAGAGTTCACATTTATGCAAAATGAAACTTTGTGCAGCAACTTGCACTGCAACAAAAACCAGAAGTTTGTATCAACTTGATCGTTTTTGTTCCAGCTTGTGTGCCTCAAGGGTTACTGTCCCGCAGTCCTATTTCTCAACAGATGCAAAGCAACTAAGCAAACTGCAGTAAATGCTGAACAATGTGGCAAGGACAAGCACCCTTACGTTGCCAGCTGTAAAACACAGTGAAATAAAATGTGAAAAGAAAAGCTGACGTAATACTAAATTCAGCAGAGAAAAGGCAGACAAAGAGCCAAATGAAGAGATACTGCTTTGTCTGCAGTGCTCACACCAAGAACTTCATGACTGTCCATGGGTGCTCAGTTTTCATCGGTTCTATGAGGAATATTAGCCCCATTTTACAGATTGTAAACTAAGGCAGCCTGAAGGTAAGATCTGAAGAGTCTCGGATGCGGTTCTTACTAGTACTAAGCATGGCATATTCTTTGAGTGTTCGAAGGACACAGCTTCCAGCAGCCTTCGGTGCAGATGCACATGTGTAGTCCTAAAAGAACTCATAAAATGAGGAATACAATGCAAGAGCTACAACAGGGATACTTTAGCAACCACAGACACGTTTATTACCCCATCTCCTCTTCCACGTTTTCAAGCGAGGGAACAAAGTATCCTGCACACTAGGAGATTTGGATCAAAGAGCTATGATGGTCACAAGTCACAACTCATCACCCACCTGACAACTGTAGCTATTTATGTACAAATTAGTAGTGCTGACCTGGCCACTATCAAAAGATTGATGTAAATGGCTTATCCAGCACCACACTCCTTGGCAGAGAATCAACTTCTCCAAAAGAACATTCAGCTGCCTTAACAATGAGATTATGTCTTCCCGTCTTGCATTTATAGGAACACAGGAGGGTAAGAGTTCAACAGACAACACTCTCCTTCAGCACGCACTCTAATTCATCCCCTGAGCAGACTCGTTTAACACACCGAATAAAACCCAATCATCCCACAGAGGCGGGTGGAAGTACACAATCTATTTTGAGATTATTACAAAGCAATATATAGATGTATGGATGGAATTAATATTGCAGAACCATTTCCTAATTCTGGTGTTTTGTAACTTTTGAGTGCTTAACTTAGCCACTTTAATATCCTTTCTCTCTGACCATCTGTGTAGTGTCTGCCTGCACGTGTACGTACGGCAGCCTCAAGGATCCTGGAGATGCTAGGCACCATGTCTCAATTGCCCAGAGGATTTGAAATCACATGCGTAGATCTGTGTTGCATGAATCCAGCCTCTTTGTGTGTGTGACACAGAATGTGGTGCACATGTAGAGTTTAACTGCATGATGGCAGCTGCCTCTTGGGAAACACTTAGGCCCAGACAACACCTTGCAGGTAAACCAGTTTACTGTCTTGCATGGTCATTCTGTTTGCATTTTATGTGCATGTTTAACAAACGTGTACATTTCTGCGTATATTTCCTAAGTTTTTTTAAAAAAAAAAAGGTTGTGGAGAAGTAGCCAAAGCGACTGCCAGCAACTGGCTACTTATTTTTCTATTTCCCCAAGGGAACAAAAAGAGGAAGCTCTACTTCCCTCTTCTGCAAGGGATTCATTCACAGCAGTAGCCTTTTTTTTGCTCTTAGGTATGTATTGTGATGCTATCTTTAACGTGCTACTCCAATTTTTCAGCAACATGCTATGGGACTTGCAAAACCAAGGCAAAACAGTAAGGCAGAATATGAATACAGTACAGATAGGGTGTTTAAAGTGTGACAGAAAAGAGGAGGGGAATCCAAATTAGGGCATGTGGAAACCAGAAAGTCGAGTCTAGATATCGACTCAAGTCAGTGGCCAGAACTAATCTGGAAAATTCAGCCCTCTGTGTAGCTGTAGGCAGAGGCCCTTCTCTGACAGTCTCCACATCCTTCTTACCTGCTACAGGAGCCAGCTGCCTGTGATAAAGTTCTGTCTTCTCAAACATGAAAAATAATGTGCTACATATAAATAGTGTCATCATTTGTGGCACAAAAAGCTGCTCTGTAGGAACAGGCCTGGATTTTACAAGCCTGCAGATGTACTTTTACAGTTTCCTTATCTACTTTATCAAGCTTCTAGGAAGCCATTCAAACCTCTAAAAATGAGATTTCCTATGCATTACTGTATCTCTGCAGATCATCAGCCTGACTGTAGGGCGAGAAGTTCTGCACCTCATGGCGCAAAGCTACTGACCCACTCCCACCATCATCTTCCTCAGTGTACAGAAAGGTTTGCCCTTATCCACACAAGAAAGTAGATCTTAGAATTTGAAGTTGCATCCCTTTCAGAAACAGAAAACCTGTTCAATGCTAAAGAACTCAATCTTGCCTTTTCTTAGGCAGACAGAATTCTGGTAAATAGACCACAGATGAGGAAAAGGTATCCAGAAGTTATTTTTATGAACTGGTAAGCAGCCATCTGTCCACAAACAATCACAGCCTGCCCCTAAGACAAGGCTCCTTTATGGCTGAACCTGTCTGGCATCACGCTCTTTGTTTGCTGACTGGTGAATTATGGCTCACTAATGCATCTCATGTTCTTTCTGCCTTCCTTGTACTGCTTGTGCCTATCGTTTTATCTGTTTGACCAAAAAGGACAGATAACAATAACCAAAAAAAGTAGTTTACAGTAGATCCTCATTTTCCTTATGAACTAAATATTCTTTTTCATTTATTTGTTTTGACCAGCAATCATACCAGGACCTTCCCCATTAGCTTACTGAAAATCTCGCCGCAGAACTCTGAGGACACCACAGCCCATTATGTATATGCATCTGCCTTCCAGGTTTGAAAGTGTCAAAAGCAGGAGTCTCAGACTGAAAAAAGAAGTATAGTCACACATAAGTCAGCTACGATGAAAATTTGTGTCCTACAACCTCAAAGAGATTTTTTCCTTCATAATGCTTGCCTACTTCACATCTCAATGAAAGCTCTAGAAGCTGGACAGATATCACATAGGTTCCTTCTTAATAAAGCTTCCTTTCACTTTTCACAGGAATTGTGTACTAAAAGATTGTCCTATCTGCTAGAAAGTGACCATACTTCACCTCTTGCTCAGAGATAACTGCACCTAGGATTGCTAGCATGCACAATTCCAAATGCACAATGCATAAAATGTGTTATTCTCATCCACAGAAACAATCCACGATATCATCACTCCCCATCCCCAATTTTTAAATAAATTTAAATAAAGCTTTGTGAACAACAGTATCATACATCAGACCTCTGAGCCTATTCTGGCCTTTCCAAGTTGACTCTGGACAGTGATCAAAAATAACTGTAGGACATATAAATCCAGTGTTGGGGCTCCTTTACAAATCTATGTATTTCCTTCTAAAAAGGACTCCCTGCAATGAAGAAATTAATGAGATGCAAACAAGGAAATTCTACCATAATGTTAGACACTTCTCAAACATTTTCAAGGCACAATATAGTTGGTCGGGATGAAACTCACTATCAAATTAGAAAAAAAAAAAAAAGACGTGATCAAATGTAATGGCAAACACTGACATCAATAGCAGGTAACTTGTGACATTAATTGCTGTTGTATCAGCATTTCTTTAATTTTGTAAACCACTTCAGCTTCAGTATTTAGAAGTCTCCAAAAGGCACACAAGCTAGAACTGAAAGGCAAGATGCACTGCAGAGACACAGTACACAGCAGGTAAAGAATATGACGCTCTGTATAACAGGACACAAGTATAAACAGAGTCACGGATCTATGGAGAAGGTTTTTGCAACCCGGCCTTCAGAAGAAAATTCATTAATTTGCACTGACAGTAAGCTCCTGTTCAACACTGCACAAAAGCCAGCAGCAAACAGAGCAACCCTGAGATTTAAGGAAGTAATCTCCAACACGTGAGAGGGGAAAGAGTTGGTTTTGCTACTTACGTTGTTTGAGAAAAGTCAGGTAGATTTGCTGCAAGAACCTTTTGCTCAATTATTGACTTAGAAATACATGAATGACTAGCTTTGTCTCCTCTGGCTTTCCAAGATGTCTCCTGGACAGAGTCACAGACTCATTAATTGAAGAAAACTCAAGACAAAAGTGTTTTCTTCCAAGTATGTCCTACACCTTCAAGCTACTGAGGGCAGAAAGTTAAACAGGCCTACAAGAAAGATGTGTATTTCCTGTTTAAAGGAATAAAAAAATATCTGTCTTCAAACTTAGAAATAGTGCATATTTTCCTACAAGAGGCCTGAAGGACAGGCTTCACAAGATTAACTTGACCACAAGTAGTATTACCATAAAAGGCTGATGTTGGATGAGGCCAAGCACAGCTTTTTTCTTTTTTCCCGTTTTTTATTCATAGAATCGTAGAATGTTTTGGGATGGAAAGGACCTTTGAAGGTCATCTAGTCCAACCCCCCTGCAGTGAGCAGAGACATCTTCAACTAGATCAGGTTGCTCAGAGTCCCATTCAGCCTGACCTTGAATGTCGCCAGTCAAGGGGCTTCTACCAACTCTCTGGGCAAACCTGGTCAGGGTTTTACCTCCTTCACTGTAAAACAAGACTAGGAAAAAAAGCCTTAAAACAAACAGTAGCATGCATGAAGAAGTGAAAGGAAAACTAAGAAATTATGACATAATTTGGATTTTTTTTTCCATCTAGTGTCTTAAACATGATTTGCATCCTATTTCTAAGGACGCTGTGCTCACTTACTGATGTAAGTGAGGAAGGATGGCCCCACGGTTAACACAGAAAGCAAGGGACCAGCGAGGGAGGTTCTAGGGAGCCCCGGGTCTCCAGCTCTCCTGACCTCGAGCACAGCCTCACGCAAAACCTTTCGCGCCTACGGAGCAGAGGCAACGCTGTCCAGGAGGGATGTGAACATCCAAACTGCATCTGGAAGAAAGGGCGAAGTCCTCGAAGCCTTACGCTGGTGCAGAGGTACGTCACCTCACAGCCTGCAGTTGCACAGAAAAGCACCAACAGTCACTGAGTCCAGCGACACCTCACCCGCACACCTGCCCTTCCCTGCCCCGTCCTTGGACAATGCCTACCCCACCACCCCAAAGACATGCTTTTTGCTTCCCTGTTAGTCTCTTGCGCTTTTTTCACTGGGGAAAAAAAAAATACAAAAGAGGAGTATTTGACCTTCAGGGTTTTGGAAACACTGGGTTTCCCAGTCCCACGAGGGCCCAGCTAGCTCAGCGCCCAGGCCCAGGCCCAGCTTCTCCTCTCGGGCCGCTCCTGGGAAACCCTAACTCTGGCAAAGCCCGGGGCATTTAAAAACCACACAGACACACACAGGTAAAAATAAATAAATAATTTTATTGTCCACGATACCTTT
>NW_009734556.1:6851-19637 GCF_000703405.1 Apaloderma vittatum | reverse complement strand
CTGTGCCCAGTTTGTGTTTGTGCCTGGCATTAGTCCGGCTCAGGTGCAGGACCTTGCATTTTGACTTGTTGAGGCTCCTGCAGTTTGCACTGGCCCATTTCTCAAGCCTGTCAAGATCCCTTTGGGTGGCATCTCTTCCCACAAGTGAGTCCACAAGGGTGTTAAATATTACTGACATATATAAATATGCCCTTTCTTTGCCCACTCAATGCTCTTTGCGCTGTTGAGAGATGTTTATTTTCTTTATATATTGCTTTATAAGCCTAATGAAATGCTTGTAAATTGTAATTATGAAACAGGTTTATGAGCTGATGGAATTTTATCTTTTTGGACATACTACATTTGATTTAAAATTTGTTTTATTCCCCAGCATTTCCAGCACTTAGGAGTTGAAGAATGTTTCTGTAAAAAGGAATAACCTAAAGCACAGTCTGCTAAAATTAAAGATATCTGAAATTAAGACCAGAGGTTGGCAAAAACATTTATTTTCTGTGCTTAGTCACTCCAGCTTTAACTAAAATCTGAAAATAACAGTACTGAGTTTTCAATAGATATCTTAGGCTTTTCTTACTGTTCATGAAATAAAAAGGAAAATAGAGAGCAAACAGCCATCTAAAATAAAAGCATGGGATAGATAGGGAAAGTTTGACCTGATTAGATTATATCATACAGTCTATGGTTCAAGAATATCAGCAGCTATCAGCCTCTCGCTTTCAGAGATTCAAGTCTTTACATTTAAAAAATTAAGAGCTATCTAGGAAAACACAAATTTCATTTTTGGAGTTGGTATAAGTCAGAGTTTTTAATAAAGAGCTTGCAATCCAGGGTCACTTCCAAACAGCTTACTCTGTGAATCGTAAAATGTAATTTTTGGAAGAAGTCAGGTATTTTAGAAAATGAAGCAAGATATGCATACTTCTTTCTAAAATGAGTTTACATTGAGAGTTTGGGGATTTTCCCAGGGGAAATATTGCAGTAGTTTCATATCGGAGATTCAATGCCAACTTCAAGTGCGTATCTTATTTAGTTTATAGTCTTCTAGGTATTAATGTCAGGAATATACACACAAATGTGACCCTCTCACTATTTGGACTGGACCAGTACATTTCCACATTGGAATAACTTTGAGAACATTATCATAGAACATCTTTTTGCTTTATTTCCTCTGTCCAAAAAATTTCAATGTGATTTTACGTTAATGTAACTACGGTCTATGCACAGGAACTAAAAAAAGTGCTTTGCTTCATTAAGGGCTGGAACTTGAACTGAATGGTTTCCATGTATTTAATGAAGAAGTACAGAAGATGAATGCCACTACGGCAGTTGTTTGGTTCATCTCTCTGTTTCACCAGAAATAATTACCGTGATACAATTACCGAATTATTTTAAGAACATAGGAAACTTGTTCCTGAGTCAGACTTGTAACCTGTGCCCCAACGTGTTGTCTTTAGGAGAGGTGTGCGGAAGTGTTATTGAGTGGCTTATCCTCGACACTTTCTTCAGGCTACTACTTTCCTCGTGCTCTCCCAGCATCCAGTAGACTGCTTTAAGAGGAAAACTGAAAATCTGAACAACTTTTTCAATTTTCTGAGACCAAAAATCACCTCCCAGATACTTTTCAGTGCCTTTGACCATTTTTTTGACTTTTCATCCTCACTGTCATGTAGCTACGTTCCCTGTTTAAAGGGTGGGAGGGGACAATAGCACTGGGGCTATTTGTACTGGCTAAGATTTATCTAATCATAGAATATGTTGGGGAAAGGGACCCTTGAAAGTCATGTAGTCCAGCCTCCCTGCAATGAGCAGAGACATCTTGAACTAGATCAGTTTGCTCAGACCTCCATCAAGCTTGACCTTGGATGCCTCCGGGGATGGAGACTCTACCACCTCTCTGGGCAACATGTTCTAATGTTTCACCACCCTCATTGTATAGAACTTCTTCCTGATACCTAGTCAAATCCTACCCTCCTGTAGTTTAAAAATGTTCTTTAGTTTAAAACCCTTGCCCCTCATCTTGTCACTACACACCATGTAAAAAGTCCCTCCCTAGCTTTCCTGTAAACCCTTCGGGCACTGGAAAACCACTTTAAGGTCTCCCCGGAGCCTTCTCTTCTCCAGGCTGAACAACCCCAACTCTCTCAGCCTGTCCTTGTAGGAGAGGTGCTATTAGTTTTATGGAGTCACTTTAAGCATTGTGGTGTTAGTTAGAGACTAACTTCACTAATAAAGTAGTCAGACATTACATTTGCTTGAAAACTCTGTAATAACAGGAAGAAAGAAATGCAAATATTCCAAATATTTCAAGGAAATGGATGGAGCAGCATTTCAAAGACACAAAAGCGTTAGCCTATTATTGAAGTCGTAGCCAAACCTTTCATGCTGGAGACATTCAATACATCTGGATGGGTACAGGTACACGTAGAGCTGTGACAGAGAACGATGTTACACAATGAGATAGAAATGGGAAGATGTCTCTTAGCTGGTAAGCAGCCTGGGAAGGACACATCAATATGGATCCTCTTGGTGTGTTCCAGTAGTTTTCATTTCATGGATTTCTCAAGGAACTCACTCCTGGGTAATGAGAACCATTTAAATGTTTGGAAGTGTTTTACCTTGTTTACCTTTTTTACTAAATGTCTTCCCTAAACAGGTATATCCCTAGTGTGTCTCTCCTTAGCAATTAAAAATCAGCGCATGCCTGTCTCTTTCTTTTTTTTTACTGGCTTAGTTGGAGGATGATTGGAACAAACAAACCTCCATTAAAATAGGATTTCCAGACTATTGATAAAACTTTGTAGCTATGCAGGCTAAGAGAAGCATAATCAAACTTCATACTTCATGCAATAAGCGGATCACCACAGGAGTACAGAAATTTTTCTTCATATTTTAGCATTAAAAAACTTGCTGTTCTTCAGTTTCCTCATAGACCTCGCATGTTAGGTTGCTAATAGATGAAAGGTGCTGGAATTGAAGGGTCTCGTTAACTAAATCCTGGACTCTTTTTCACATATCCTTTGCTTGGTCAGAGCAATAGGCTGGAATTTTCAGGCTGTTGTTCAATTTAGTTTTACATTCTTGGAAGTGAAGGGATTTCAGAATGTATCTGTGGCTTTTAATGAATAATGCCAAGAAACGAAGCAAGAAAAAGGTAGAAATTTAATACTGGGTGTACTCACTCTGTCTGCAAACCTAAGATTCCTGTAGGTGGCTTTTAAAATTTTTATTGTAAGCCCGTACAAAGTTGCCTGAGTAAAATCCACAATAAACTACCTTAAACTGAATTTTTATTGAGTTTAGGCTTGAGCGCTCTGACTGTGTGGCAACCCAAGAAGCAATAACAACCCTCCAAGTGCCTTGGTGAGCATACATTTTTGGACTGGTCGTGCCAAGCAAGATTCCTTTTTCGGTCCCCATGTGTTGCCTGATCTAGTCGAGAGGTGGTGTCCCTGCCCATGACAGGGTGGTTGGATTAAATGATCTCTAAGGTCCCCTCCAGCCTAGGCCAGTCTATGATTCTATGATTCTATGCATGTGTTTAAGAGGCTGCTCCTCTGCTTCCTCCATGACACCAGCCATCCCTGTATCCAGTGATGCAGAGTGCTGAAGAGCTAAGGGCTACAACTGCAATTTCCAACCCACATCTCAAGGAGAGGGGAAGGAGATGGTCAAGGCATTCCTCCAATTCTGCAGTGGGCAATGAACCTGTTGCATTCTGGGCATGGAAAGTATACCTTGCAAAAAAGGGCTCCCAAGATACCTTGTATCACTGCATATCATGAACTGTTTAGTTGCATTTAAATGACTAGCTTGAAACCTGTTACCTTTTCCAAACCTGGAAGTGGTGACTTAATACTGATTGGGAGTTAAGAATTTCATCACAGATAGCTGATGTCATCTCGCTAGATGGTGCTACAGAATCGTTTTGCCTAGGGAGAGCAAAAACGTGCTCTGTGTGATGATTAATGGCTACTATATTTGTGAGAAAAAGCTGAATTAGACACTAGAACTTGGTTCTGAGAAAGTTGTTTTTTCTGCTTAAAACTTTTAAATGCATAATTGAATCTGAACTGTAATAAATAATTGGAATGGAGGAAGAGTTGAAGTAAGAAGTAAAAAAAGTTGAATTATCATTGAATTATATATGTAAAATGTAAATAATGCATATATATTCATAGCTGAGATTAAGGAAATTAATAAAATCAGAGAGAAAATAAAGACAACAAAAGAAAGGCAGAAGAAGGCGAAACCACACTTACTGTGAGCAAATCTTTCCAAGATTTTCATGGGGCTCATGGTGCTGCATTTGCTATCAGCATGATGGAGATTGACTTTTGAGAAATGAAATCTCTGAAAGCATCCCAGGAGAGGGTTGGCTTTCTGGGCTGCAGGTGCACACACCGTTGCCTCACTATGATCTTTTCCACCAACATGGACAAATCCTTCTCGTCAGGATTGCTCTCAATCCATTCGTTGCCCAGAAGTACTGTTGAATTAAATTCCATTTTGCTCTGTTTCCAAATATTAGCAGTCAAATTTAAAGGATGTCGTTCTTCATAGACATTTAGTCAACAAAAGATTTATTTATGTTGCTGTAAAATTGAGGGTGATGAGAGTTAGTTTAAAAACTGATGGCAGTAAATTACAACATGAAGATTCCTTGTTCATCCTTGAAGTAGTCTCAACACGTGATATATATAGAATCAATAATCCTACATTGTTTTTCCATATATTCCAAATTTCCATCCTTGTTTTTCTGCAAGGTGAGGTTCAACTGCTCAGCTGTTGCTGAGAATGAAGGATGTTGCTACGATGGCAACGAAGAATTCTTGTGTTGAAAACATCAAAGATGAAATTATAGGTCTTTAGTTTAAACAGATCTCTGCAAAACCAAGGAACCTAGTGCAATACATAAGCTGAAAATTAATCGAGTGTAGAGATAAGGAGGAGTGCTAAGCAGTGTAAACTGGAATAATTTATCATGAGCCCATCAGTAAGATCATCTGAGCATGACAGGTGGATCAAATGGGAAGTTAAAATAATTGGAGTGCTCACCACTATCTGCAGAACCTCAATGCTCATAGACAGAATAGGGCAAAAACTTGCTGAAAAGGTGGAATACCAAGAATAATGCAGACGACCTGCATTGAAAATCCTTCGCCACCTAGTATATATTACACTGCACTCCTAATATAGCTTGCACTCACAATTAGACCTAGCTTTTATACCTTTGAGAAGGATTGCTGCTGTGAATGCTTAGCACACAGCACGGCCTAAGCTGTGGGTCCGTGACCTCTAGGAACCAGGGAGCAATCGGAAACCCCACGGAGTTCGACGTGCAAACTGTTCAGTGTGTTGCATATAGTGATTGGTATGCTGTCCCATATTCCCTTCCTGAGAGTACCATAAAAAACATTAAGTATAGCAGAGCAGAACTGGGCAAATAACGGATTTTTTTGCTTAACTGCTGAAACAAAAGGAAAGTAAGAAGAAATTAAGAAAAATGAATCAATCTTGAAACAGGTTTGTTTTGTTTTAGAGGCACTTTGAGTAATACTACTTGGGGGAAAAAAATTTTTTTAGAATCGCTTGACTGAAAAGAATTCTTTTAAAGCCTTTAATTTTTATGAAGTTAAATTTGAAAGTGAAGAGTTGTGAAGTTTTAGCTTGGAAGTATATAAAATTGCTGGCACTTGCACAGTTTTTCATTTGAAAGTGGATGACATGCTTCATATAAACAAGTGACAGTTTTATAGGTAATTCTTACCCTTTTAAGAAGCTGCATCTCTGTCTTGTAGCGAATATGATATTCATTAATGGAAATATAGACAGAAGTCAAAATGTGAAATGGGCTATTTGAGATAAAATTGCCAATAGATGGCTAACAAGTTTGTATTCTGTTGTTAGGACTGCTTCATCATCCTGCTTTTTTATGGCTTATATACTTTGATGCATGACATTGTTTCTGTGATGACAGAAATGCAGAAGTTATTTGTGTAAATGGTATAATCTTACTGTTTAGTGTGTGGCTTTCCTCTCAAATACTGCTCTCTAAAACCAGCATACTTTTTATTGAATAGTGTAAAGCTGCACTTACTGTTATTGATGTTGTCAGAAATCATAACTATTTTGAATTAAATATGAGGTTTCTGTTTATTTCAGTTAATATGATGTTCCTTTTTAATCATCCTCCAACAAATAATCTTACTTTTTTTTTTTTTTATATATGTGTGGGAATGAAGAAGAGCTTTTCTCAGGGGAAATTGTTTTGATCTACCTAAGATGTTTGGCATATTATGCTTAAAATATTTGACTTTGGACAGAATTTATTGAAAGTATTGGAATTTAGCTAGAAACTAAGACAAAGCTGCCCTGACTCATTCCAGTCTAGGGCAGAAAAGGAGTAAAATTGGATAGCAACCTTTTTTCTTGTTTAGTCGCCAAGGGTAAATTCACAGCGGTGCTCCGTGTTCCAAGCGTTAGGCTTTGCGATGCTCTGCCTTGAGAAATCTTAGTCTAGCCTGTCCAGCTGCTCTGTCAGAGTAGATCCTCTGCTGGAGAGGAAAAAGGATCCCAGCGGGTGGATAACAGCTGTCCAGATGTGATCTGCTCCCTGCCCGTGGTGAACGTCCAACCTCAGGGAAGGCAGCCCTGAGATCCAAGCGCTGCTCCAGGGCTGGGGTTGCACTGCTGCCAGCCCGGCCAGGGAAGGCAGCTTTTATCTCTGGGACAAGCTTAATCCTTTATTTCTCTGCCTGTAAAAAGTGCAGAACGCCAGAATTGAGAGTTTGGAGGTAGGCCAGCCTATATTTGGTGCCTGGAAGGAGTGTGCCCGCCATGTGTCGGAGGCTGTTATACTGACCCCAAGCTAAGAATTTCACTAGGGGTTCCAATTTGAAGGTGAGTCACGTGCCTTCAAAACACTCTCAAATCACAATTCCTTTTCTCCAAAGCCAAATCATGAAGCTAATGATGCCAAGCAAGGAAGATTTAGTTTAGTTGCTATGGCAAAACCAGAGAGAAGGACACAAAGCTGATACAGAAAAGTGTGTCATCTTCGGCATCTACTCCGGCTTTCTTTTCTTTTTCTTTCCTTTTTTTTTTTTTAACCTAGGGAAGATTTGAGAGATGGAGAAGTAGAGGTTATATATCATCTTTATGTTACATATATTTTTGTAGTATGATACATATACACGCTGCCATTTGATACAAATTAACAGACTTTTAGAGAATTAATTTCCATTATAAGATTTAGCTATAATGATTGCCAATTTGGCAGCTGTTAAATTTCTCAATATTGCATACATCTGCTTAACAGGCCAGACAATACCACAAACTGCAGCCAGATCATTTGCCAAACCGCGGTGCAAGTGGCTGTGAAACTAAATATTTTGCCAAAAAGGAATATTACAATGTAAGATCCCTTATTTTCCCATTTATCAACACACGCGAATAGGAGGCATTCCATATGGAACACCCAAATCATTCTTTATTATGATGAAAGCATGTCTTCAGGGGAGGATAGATTTTCTTTGTTTTTTAATATGATTTCATAATTTTTTTTAAATACCCATGGCCCTGGGCTTAAGAGTCCCATCTCCCTCAGCGATTCATCGTTGGGCGTTCTCAGGGTGGTGGGTTTGAGCCTGACTCACTCAGTTGGCAGAGCACGGGGCTAAAATTACTGAACACCATTGGTTCTGTTTAGCTCAAACTAGGACAACCTATCTTTCTGAAATAATGAAAACCAAAGCAGTATTTTGCTTGAGCAGTTTTGTGAGTGAAACATGTATCTCGTAGAGCAAAACCAAGGGTAAAACTCCATCGCGATTCCCTTACATCACATTAAGTTTGGAGAGCTTGTCTGACACATCCCTTGCATAAAGCACAGAATGCCTAAAGATGAACATTTAAACTCTACCCAAACCCTTTATTATTTATACCTCCTTTCTTGACCACTATAGACGTTGTTACTGGATTTTGCACTGACAATTCAGTTCTGGAGTGCTACATCCACTTTGGGAGTTTTCAATTATGTTTTGAGTTGCCTCTAAGACTTGAAATTCTCTTTGTATGGTTTGAGACCATTGCTTTACTTGTAAACTTTTGAAAGTACTTTTGAAAGTACTTTTGGGGCTAGCAGGGGGTTTAAGCTATCTAGAAAGTTAATTAAATACAGGAGGTTATTTAAATACAGGGAGGTTTAAAGCAACCTCTATTTTCTACTACTTGTAGTTTGTTTTTTGTTTGTTTGACTTGGTTTGTTATCTGACTTTAAGGAGAAAACCCCAAAATAATGCAAAATTTTACTTACATTACAGAATCACAGAATGACAGAATGTTAGGGACTGGAAGGGACCTCGAAAGATCATCTAGTCCAGTCCCCCCGCCGGAGCAGGAACACCTAGACGATGTTACACAGGAAGGCATCCAGGCGGGTTTTGAATGTCTCCGGAGAAGGAGACTCCACCACCTCCCTGGGCAGCCTGTTCCAGTGTTCTATTACCCTTACTGAGAAGAAGTTTCTTCTCAAATTTAGGTGGAACCTCTTGTGTTCCAGTTTAAACCCATTACCCCTCGTCCTACCATTGGTTGTCACCGAGACGAGCCTTGCTCCATCCTCATGACACTCACCCCTTACGTATTTATAAACATTAATTAGGTCACCCCTCAGTCTCCTCTTCTCCATTTGTAACATTCTCCTTTGTAACAATAACAGTACTACGCACTTTAGAAATGTTTATATTTTTTTTAAGTGCATTATTTATTTGTCTGAAGTACCTGTTGCAGTATTGTAGGAATTTGTCCCACGTGAAGCTACATCCTGGCATCACAGACTTTGTTCCATTGATTAAGCTATAAGTAAGAAACCCCAGAAGGTGACCTGGCTGAGAATCCAGAATGGTTTATAAGCTGGAAAGCCCTGAGGTATCTGAAGTTTTCTGATGAAGTAGTTGGGAATGTGATGACCCACTCCAGAGGGAATGATTTTCCTTGACTTTGAGCTGCAGATTGCATCAACCATGGAAACTGATCGATTTGTCCTCTGAATAGGTTTTTTGGGCTAAGGAAAATGAAATTTCTAGCAATTAAGTTTTATACTATGGTTTAAGGAAAGCTGTGAGCTCTGAAGTTAAGCAAAATCTGAAATCTTAGTTGCTTTTCTAACTATTTCTTTTACTTAGTTCTAGACCTTTCTTATGTTGGAGATCATCAAAATGAGTCGTGGCTTCTGCTACATGTCACTCCCATTTATTTGTTGTATTTTTTAAGGCTCTCTCACTAGCCTTTTGAAAACAGAAGTTTTATGTTTTAAGGCAAAGGAAGTACTTGATGTGCATGGGTTTTGTTGTGTATGCCAGTCCATTAATTTTTCGCCTCTATTTGAATTTCTGGAAAAGTTGGGCTCAAGCATCACTGTTAATTTATGCTAGACTTCTTAAATCTGAAATGTGGTCGTACTTTATATCCATTCTGCCCTCAAAAGAGAACAAACGTATGTGATTGCTTCCATTTTTTTATTAGTTTTCAATTTCTTGCTTTCTAAGAGTGTTTTCCTCTTGCATTTCTTTGTGATCCGTCTTTAGAGGCTCTCACCTTTCCTTTTACTCTGAGTCTAAATGACTGATGCTCATTTGAAATCCTGTTCAGTATTATTTATTAAGGTCCTATCGCTTAGTTCATAGATTCATATTGCAAAATTTCAGGCAAAGACCAGGTAGGAACTTGGGTATTGTCTGGCAGGACAAGTTAATAATATAAATATTTTTTTCAGAAAGATTTCCTCTATATTAGTAAAAAATTATGTAATTGCTTGCTCATGCCATCATTTGTATCTAAATTGAGACTACTCTTAATGTTTATAATGCTTTTAAATGTGCTGCTGGTCAGCTGGGAACCATTATTTTTTGTGGCTGGTTAGGAGTATTTTCCTCACAGATGATGACTGCACAGGCTTGCTGCTTTGTAAGAACATGCATTACCTTGCAATAATGGGAAACCTGTGGATCAAAGCATTGTCTTTTTGGTAACAAGAGGCTGGTGGTGACCAAAACCAAATGAGTAGCGTGGGCTGAGTGGACGAATGTGAAGGAAACACTGAATAATAGAGTAGTGGCATTGCAAAGCTTAAGTCAATGCGACTGAGATTGGGTTGCACAATACATATGCATTTAATCCATTTTTATGTTTCTGATTTCTCTTGTCTTTAGAAGATACAAGAAGAATTTCAACGGAACAAAAATGTAGCTGATAGAGATGACAAGCTGTATGGACACAAGCACTTAGGACAAGTCAATTCATATTAGAAGTGGTGTAGCTGCAATAAAGTAAATTAAGTAAATAATTTGCAAGTTTAGAAAGCGCAGTCAAGCATAACCTCTTCTTTCTCACGTAGAGTAAAATTCTTACTTTGAAAATTGATGGCTTTTGTATATTGCTTGATTTTTATTTTTCATGCTACGGACTTCTATATTCCTTCAGTAAGTTATCAGAAAGACAGTGCTTTTTAAAACATGCCAATGATCTACTTTTACATAGTTTTGCTAGAGAAAACACAGAAATAACTACTTCGTTTTGTTAAAATGTAGAAATAATTTTCTTAATGTTATTGCAGTGCTGTCAACGTAGAGTGCGTATGTCTAAACCAGTATTGTCCAAAGGGAATGACTTGAGGCGTGCTGGCGAATATTCTAGTCATCTTTGAAAAAGATGAATAAGAAAAGTGGGTAGGAGCAGCAAGTATCTTCAGGTTGCTGTAGTATTTGCTTCTCTCCTGGGTTGTCAGCCCTTCTCCTGAATTGCTGTGTCAAAACCACCCGTGCAACGTAAAGCGTGAAGTAGTTGTGGGTAGCATTTGTTGTATGCAGAGCACCTTAATAAAGAGATTTAAGTAGACCCAGTATCTGAAATACAGAGAATGGAAACTGCCTCTCCTTGCCTTTTTATGCCAGGCTGTGCTGTTTCTCTGCCTAGAGGGATTGAAGTAATAGCGTAGCAGCAAAATGCTCCGAAGGGGCTGCTTGCTACTTAGCTGAAGTTACGGCAACTAGTAAATAAGATTAAATGGCTGTGCCTGCCACTGTTCATTTGACAGCTTGGAGTCTCTCTTCTTTCAAGATGAGTAAAACGATGTCTAAAGTGTACAACACAAAGTTTCTAGAGCTGCCTCCTACATCCGTCTCATAGTCATTCAATACAGAAAAGCTTAATTAATGGCAGGGGTTTCATTAGTTGGTCACTGGAGGCTTCATGTCTTGGGCTGAGTTTTAATGACAAGAGATGTTGGCTTTCACATGTTTAGAAATTTAGGTTTTGTCATTTAAGTCACTTTGGGCAAAGAGTAATGTGTATATATACACATATATATATACAGAAATACATATATATGTGTGTGTGTATATATATATATATATAAAACTAGATTTAAATAATCAATAATTTACCATAACAATGATAAACCTTGTTTCTAGAAAGCATGACGACATCACACACACAGTGATGGAGAGAAGTGCTTTTTAATTACGCAGAGAAGACTTTCATGCTCCCCATCACAGTGGTTCTGGCAGTATGGTACCGATATTTGGTATTGGTGGATTGTGAAGGTCATGAACAAAATTAAAACAGAACTGGGAAACAGACAAAAAAAAAATTGGTTTTGATTTTGAACTGGTAAGCCAAATGCAGATGGAACACTTGTTCACGTGAGCATCACGCTTCTACTTACTCTTTCTACAGGTTTAGTGGTCTGGGACAGATTAAGTACTGATGAAAAAGAAAAAGTCTTTCTAGGAACTGGGCCAGTCTGTTTTACAGGTGTGTAGACTTCAGAATAATGAAATTAGATTGAAGTTGGGTTTTGGAATTCTCAAAGTACAAAAGAGGTATTTCTTTTTTCCTAGAATTTAAGTGGATTTTATACTGATTATTTCCAGGAATACGGCTTTGCAGGGCTCTTGGCACCCTCTTCAACTTGCATTGTAAGTGCTCTGAGCACCTTTAAGCATTTAGGCATTGTCTCTGTTGCTTTAAGGTTTTGTTGCGCGTTTTTTCTGTTTGTTTTTAGGATGTGGATTTTTTTTTTTTTGACATTTTCTCTTTTGGTTTGGGATTTATTCAGGTTTTATTTTGTTTTGGTTGTGGTTTTGTTTTGTGGGTGTTGATTTTTTTTCTGTTTTTCTGTTCACTTGTTTTCTTTTGTTGTTTTTTTTTAACATTCCACTGCTCCTGAGTGCAAGATAGATCAACAGGATACAGAAAACTTGATGTCTGCTGCGGTTTTTCATCACAACCTTGTTCACAGGAATGCTGCCTGAATTTGAGCAGGTCTCATTACGAACGTTTCATTTGTGTGTGCAAATTGCCAAGTAAGGTTACGGAATGTCAGATTAGAGCTCGAAACTTATTGCAATGCTGACATCCTCCAAAAATTGAATCCTATGTGTTGCAGGACTTAAGACACTTGAAAGAAAGATTTGATCCACGTGGTAGTCTACAAATGGTAGATGTGGAAATGTATTTTCTATATGATGTCAGTATAAACAAGAAAGAGAATGGGCATACTGAAATCCATAGATATCAGCCCCAGTATAACACTCTGCCTCTTCTTCACAGTCTAAACCAAGTTGCTAACTTGATATTACCTAGCCATAACATTTATTATGCTTTTCTTTGAGATGTTCTAATGTCAATGCTTATGTTATGCTGATTATTTATTTCACTTAATTTTGTTTAACGATATCTAGCCTTTCTAAAGATAAAATTGAAACAAAATAACTGGGAGACAAGCCC
>NW_009734556.1:0-6820 GCF_000703405.1 Apaloderma vittatum | reverse complement strand
CCCCCCCCCCCCCCCCCAAATAAGTTGGCCTTTAGAGAAGGTATTTTAAATATTTGTTATGAATTATTGTACGAATATTCAAATGCATCAATACAGCTCAGTTCCTACTTTCTGCTCAGCCACATGGAAGATGAACCTGTGATATCATATATCCTTGTGCAACTTTCTAGTGAACAGTCTTCATGTCAATCCCATCCTATGAGTGGGCTTGGTGAAGAGCATGCTTGTGGAACATTCCTACTTGTTTATTTGATCAACTCAACAGTTAAAGTCAACAAAGGTTTGATTTGAAGCGTACGAAAATTATTTATCAGAATGTCATTGCTGTCAATGTACAACATCTGCTGTAGAGACAACATCATAAGAGAAATTGATCTTGGAAGGAAACAGTAATATCTGTATTGATATGAAAACTGGTGATCTTTATTGGAAAAAAAATACGCAATTCTTTGTTTTGCAATAAAACACTCTAATACTACCTTCCTTACATTTAGCAAACAGCAGACTGATATTTTAACGTAGCTATTTTTGAATAGTTTCCTGTATAACTGGAAGGCACACTCAGGGTTTTTTTTCCCTGATTTTAAAGAATGACAGCAAAAGCACCTTTATCTGACATTTAGGATGATTAAATTTTGAAAAATCACTTGACATATTCAGCATGACTCCACAGGGTACTCTTGCTTTATAAGGCAATGGATCATGTTAGCTTAACTTATATTTAAGATTTGCTGGCCTGATATTATTGTGTTAGGCAGTATTCTGAAATGGAAACATAAAATTTTGCTGCCAGGAGATCAAGTCTGCACCTGCCCTACACTATAAATTAGTTCCATGAAGTTTTAAAATGCGGTATTCGCTCTAGCCCAACTAGGGTTGTAAGTCAGCAAATTGTGCTTAAATATATAAAAATTAAACCCTAGGTCAAAAACATACGCATTTTTTTTGTTGTTATCTTACAGGCTATATTAAATACACTGAATATATGTACAAAGATGAGTAACTTTTATTTTTTTTAATCCATGATACTGATGTAAAAACAGATTTGGGACTATCAACCTTTTTTCATCCGGGTTCCTAAATGGTAGTATGTTCTTTGTGTCTTGATGAGGTGAGTCCGAAGGAACGCTGCAGGCTAGAAAAATCTCAGTACATTCTATACTTTAAAAAAGCCACGGATCTGAATTTTCTCTCGAGAAATCATGATTGTATTTATCAGTTGACAAAATCGCATGCATTTTTTCCATGGCCCCCCAGCCCAGCCTCCTTTCTGGCTTCGCCACTCACCTCCTGAGGAGGTGAGGCACAAAGCCAGCGTGGAGGCTCCGACAGATTCCCCTTTCATCCCTGCTTGAGGCAGCTGTAAATGCCATTTGAATTTGCCTGGTTTTCTTTTCTCCACAATGGGAACTCGTCGTGCTACTTGATGGAGCAAAAATAGTTTCTGTTAGCTGTGCAACCTCTGAGGGTTACGGAAAATACTTGCATCATCCAAAGAGAGAAGCAGGTTTTTCTCAAAGTGAAACAGGCACTTGTCTTTGTCCTGAGAAACAGACTTGCTGGGTTAAGAGAATGCTGGCATTGCAGTTTTCCTCATGGCACAGATGTACCCTTTACAATAGATTTGTGGAAGAGGCATATTAGCAAGTCGTTTGGTTGCAGTGGCATTGTAAGAAAGGGCGAAGAGGTGTTGAAGTGAAGCAGATGGTCTTGACATCTTCAGATCAGGAAAATTCTTTCAGCAACCTGTCCATTTTCTGTTGTCTTTCCCCGCCATGCCTGTACAGATGTAATATTTTTGAGACAGCTGCCTGTCATATATGATCTTTAGGCTGTATTAATAATCTCTGGTCTAGTGGGGGATGTCCTTGGCCGTGATGGGGGCGGTGGAACTTGATGATCTTTGAGGTCCCTTCCAACCCTGACAATTCTGTGATTCTATCACATTAAGAATGTTGTTGCTTAAGTGCTAATCAAGAGAACAGCTCTCATCTCACTGTGCCAGTGTGGGAGCGAGGGGCCAGGGCTCTCGCTGCTTACTGCAGAGCATATGGGAACTGCAACGGGTTCCCCTACCAGTTGCAGCAACTCTCCTGGAAGGTTTACTCAAATTTAACTGGTGGAAGGATTCTGAACAAATTGCACTGAAGCCTTGCAGACTCTCAAATCATAGAATCATAGACTGGCCTAGGCTGGAAGGGACCTTAGAGATCATTTAATCCAACCTCCCTGTCATGGGCAGGGACGTCACCTCTCGACTAGATCAGGCAACACATGGGGACCGAATGGGATGAGATACAACAAGGAGTCCGGTATGGATTGCTGCTGGTTGAGCAGTCGAGCTGGCTGGGAAAGGGTTGCAAGAAATCATGGAGGGGAACAGGGTGACCAAAGTCTCGGTCCCCTCTCCCTTGCCCTCTATCACAATGCCCTCCTCCCCTCGTGTATGGTTTGAAATGGCAAAAGACCTATTGTCCCTGAAGGGACATATTTTATCGTGATTTTCAGAAATTTGATTAAAGCAGCACCATGCCTGCACAGCCGACACCACTTCTGAGCATGTAAGCGTTCTCAGAAAAGGAGGCGACACGGATTCGAATTAATGGATTTTCTCCTGCCTGACAACAGTAGCGGTGATGCTTCAGGTCTGCAGATGCAGCAGAAAACAATTCACAATCTAATCAAATATCGTGAATTAGGTGAAGTAATAAATTGGTTATACGGCTTTTCAAATGTTTTGTTTGTCACATTGGGCTGGGAAAGATGCATAGGGAATGTTTTCTTGGAGTGTCTGACGTGCGTTGGTTGGAGCTGGTGGTTGTGCAGAGTCTCCGACCATGCAGTGGAGATGAGCTGCAGCTCGGGCAGTGACCTCTCCAACTCTTTCCTTCCGAGTGCTTTCTGCCCAGTGCAGTGCCTGATCTGATAAATTAACCAGAAGTTTACTGGGCACCAATAAATTAAGGTGTGCTTTGCGTTACAGCTGTTTACAAATCAATTGGAGAATTGGAGTCTTTCAGCTGCAGAATTCTCAGCAGGCTCGCTGCTGGTCTCTTCACAGTTTTGCTCTCTTTGTGAGTTTGTTCTGGGAAAGATGGAAAATACAAAGCTGAAGCTAAAATGCTAGATTTCAGAAAGGGTGCAGCTTCGTGCAGGATTTGAGTAAAAGATGAAGCCTGGGGAGTGATGCAAATATTTCAAAGCAGCTGAGCATTAATCCAAGTGATAAATTGTTGAAAAAATATATTTATCTGTTGGATTGCTTGTAACATCTCTTATTATTAGTTAATTAAATATCTTGAAGGATCAACACATTTCATGGAAGCTTGTTCACTGAAATAATTGAGAATAAATTATGGTTTCACAAATGGACGACTATTAAGACAGATGTTAACCAAAATGGAAATTCTCTTCTCCCAGCCCCCCTCCCTGATTAGCGCCTGCACAAGCTGGCACAAGTGAATGCTGCTAATATTTGTAATTCGGAGAGTGGTTTTGTGTTTCGGTGTTTGCTTGATTTTTTGGGTTGTTTTCTTTTAGTTCCCTTTGTCTTTTAGTTTCAAAGCCTATATGAAAACTAGGTCATATTTTAAGGCTCATCTCATCTAAGGAGAGATACCCGATGCACTCGCACGCCTCTGGAGGCTGTGAGTCTGAGGTGAATACTGAGCAAAAGAATTCTTCAATAAAATCAAACAAGACGGCCACAAATCATGGACATTCCTCACACACGGCGACCATCCTAAATATACTCTTTGACTTCTCCGAGTGAAGCTGGTGGCTGTTCAGGCTGGGTGCCCTGGTGTTGTCCATGGGAGTCAATGTGTGTTGGCATTGTTGCAACGACAGTTAGCTGTTCCATGCTGCAGACTTGGTATCGTACGAGCCAAGAGTTCACCCAACATAGAAGAGGCAATGTTATCTCAACCTACAAAGCAGCTCCTTTGGGCCAGCCATGCAGATCGTTCAGTGTTGCTCTGCGGAACAGTCGTCTTCCTAACTGTTTCTTTGCCAATGGTTTTATGATTTCCAGTCAGCGCCCGAAGGAGTCTGATATTAGCGGCCACTCAGTAATTGGCAAGTGCTAACATAATATTAGAATGGAATTTCTGCAGACCAATTAAATTGTGTCGAAAGATAAAGGGCGTACATGGGAGTTTAGATATCACTCCATCTGAGGTTATCAACAATCTGGCTCTAGATGTTTTGTATTAAGATTATTTTTTTTTAAACCTGATAGCGTTAGCTATATCTCATAAGCTCATTTAGCAAATACTGGTATACTTTCAGCATTGAGTCTGACACAGGGTAAATGAGGTTAAAATGACCAAATTGAACAGCTTGCTACAATTTTCAATTGTAACTATTACATCTACTCAGAGATAAAGCATAACTTGTGCTCAGCTGAAAAAACATATTTTCTGTACCCATGATCAGCAGAGTCTAAATGATCTGTTGTCTATTAAGAGACCTGGTGGCAAAATCTTGCTGTCCTTCCACTTGTCCTTGAAACTGTTTTAGCTTATTCTGGCTTCAGACTTTTTCTTGGTGGTCCGTGTGTCCACTTGCTTGTGATCCACCTGACATTGGCCGAGTCTTTCATGATTGAACATGTGCAAATCATATTCCAAAGATTATCTGTTCAGAAAGGAGAAGAGGGACAAGAGGCTGAATAGGTTGGACGTACCTCTCTATATCTCTTAACCTGGTCTATAAATGTTAGGGAATGGTATTTATAAGCACAGTTACTTAGATTAATAACATCTTAGAGGAAGCACTGTATGACCCTGTAAAACTGTTTTGTTTTTTTTTATCTTCCATGTTCAATTTGTCAACTAGGGCTGAACAGAAAGTACTGCTAGATATTTTCTCAGACTTGTACGCCTCTTATGAAATGCCTTCAACAGCATGTTTTAAATTTCTTAGATTTGGGATGCCAGGACACAAGGAAATTGCGTGAGAAAAAATCCTTCAGTTTATGCCGTATTTCTGAAAAGGTAAAAGTGTACACAGCAGGAGCACTGCTGAAAGGTGCTGATGACTTGAGAAATGAGCAGCTGCTTGTGATTTCTGTTTGCCAGGTGTTTGAGCTTGAATATATGATCAACTACTGTCTGCTTTGCAATGTATTCGGTACTTTGTGCTAAGGCGCTAGAAATGACGGTATGGTTATTTGCTGTAAGAATCTGAATCCTAAGGAAAATATTTTGCAGTCGTCAGTGTGAATAGTAAATGACAGGTGCACGCCTTCATCTTCGCTTTCGCAGTTTATGATGGTAAAGTGTTTATTTTGACGTAAAAATCGAATATCAATTTGGGGGATGAGTAAGATTTGAGGTACCAGAGTTCTGCGTGTTATATCATATCCCATTGTATTAGCAAATTAACCTAAATATTAACTTCCTTTCAGGAAGAGAAGTTCTCTGACTCGCCTGACAAGTACTTAAAGCAGCCCAGAGCATTTTATATTTTGGTGGAGACTTTTCTGACAGCTCTGGAATGCATCACTGTGCTAATGCAGTAGTACTGTACTTTTGAACATAATATATTGTCCTTGAGATGGAAGCAATGAGACTGCATAATCTTCATAGTGTGCAGCAACAAAACACCCACTAAGATATTTTACAAAGTACTTTTTTTTTTTTTTTTTTTTTACTCAGGTTGATTTTTAGAGGGAATGTGGGAGTGAGCACCGGTACACAATGGAGGACTTTTAAGAGTTGGGCCAAGTATGGGCTTTAGATATTGTTCTTCTAATTTTTCTTAAATGCATGAAATATAATATATATTTGTCAGGAAAGGTGATTTCAACATTCAGTTCTATCTTCACCATGGAAGCTGATAGAAATAAGTTTTAAACAAAGTTGAGAAACACTGATGATACTCTTGTTCTATCCCTCAGTACTGACATTTTACTAAGACCTTATGTATAAATACTAATAATAACCAGTGTATTCGTAAATATTTTTAACAGATTGTCACCTACAGATAAACAACTTGCATGTGATAATCTATGCTTATGAATGTGCTTCTGATTTTTTTTTTTTTTTCCCCCTTTGGTGTCCTCCAGGCGTGGCTCTTAACTTGGGGCTGTGTCTTGGCCCGCTTATCCCTGATAGGGGTTAGGGTCAAGGTGATTCGTTTTGATCGCAAAGGTGAAATTAAGACACAAACGGTGTCAGATGTCACAAAAGTAAAACCCTTTATTGACTAACAACCACTGGAGAGCGATAGGAAAGAAAGATAAGGAAAAGGAAAAGCAAAGCAGTAAAACAAACAAGCAAACAGCAGCCTTGAAGTTTCTTCGCGGGCAATTTCAACACAGTAAGGATGAGACAAACGTTTTTCACACAGTCTTTTCTTCAGCAAGATTGAGACAAATGTTTTTAACACAGTCTCTTACATCCACCCCGTGGCTCAACATTGCTGGCTTGTGGCTGGTGTTCTGTGGTCGCAGGAAAGGGAAAAGGGAGAGAGAGAGAGAGAGAGATTGAGAGAGAGAGGAGGAAAAGAAAGAAGAAGAAGGGGAAAACAAAAATCAAAATGGGGGAGGGGGGAAATGGAGAGAAGCAGAACAGGAAAATACTTATGGTAATTAATGAACTATTTGTTTATAACAATATTCTTAACTCTAACATCATAATAGTAGTTAACAATTATACTACTTTATTATATATATATATATTTAGCACACAATATGTCCTATAGCAAACTTAAGAATATGAGAAATAACAGTCTTTTCGTTTTTTGCATTCCCGTGGTCCTGGACTCTAATAACGCCGTCCTCCGCCTTCTTTAACACAGTACTTCCGGTGTCGTC
>NW_009734555.1:0-12842 GCF_000703405.1 Apaloderma vittatum | reverse complement strand
GCAATACATCTTAGCAGAACTGGAGAGAACACCACAGTACTGGGACAGAGAAACTCCACTAGGCAAGCTGCAAATACCAAAGTGAAATGGAGCAAGATCTTAACGATTTGTTTCACCTTGGCTAAATCCTCCCCTGGAGAGTGTTAGTACGCAAGTCAAATAAACAAATGCTATTTGACAGAATTTTAAAGTAAAGCTACTTCATAATTATCAACCTCTCAACACAGAAAAAGAAATATTTTATTGTTTTATTTTTTATCAGAATTTATGAATTGTCAAGTAATCTTTTTCAAAGCTTACTTTCAGTTTAAACTTATTTGTACTCTATTTCTTAATTTACTTCTTACATTACTGCATTTCTTACAGCAGTTCACGACCTTGTTTGTTTAGAATGCAATTAATAGAGGGAAATAGTTTTCCTAATGACACTGTTTTCCTTTTTCTTTTCTATATAACTTTCCTGCGGCTTAAGTCTATTTAATATAACTCTCTTTAAACTAGTCTAGTGCAGTTGTGTACTTAAAAGGACTGAACAGTCACAGCAGAGCTTGGTTCATGTTTAGATAATAGGTATTGTGTTAGCACTTATTTTACAGTGCCAAAGTCAATAGCATTACCCCAAGTTCAAGAAATGTGTGGCTAAATTTTTAGTGCTTGATCAAGATTCAGGTTTTTTACTTCAATTGTGAACATTTTGGTCAAAGAAGTTATTTATAAACAAGAACTGTAACTGTTGTAAGAAAATTTATATGTGGGAAAAGGTAGTCAACAGAACTTTACGGAGATATGATCCAATAATAATTCCTGAGATGAACCTGAAATTTTACCAATGCTACATGAAAAGCTGAGCAGTGTAAGTTTCAAGTAAGACAAAGGTAATGCATACAGATCTGGATATCTACATTTGTACAGAAAACTGAAATATTATTAAACTATAATTTGTACCTGTGTGATGATCTTTCAAAAATATTTTTACCTCTATTTAATATAAAACTGAAAATTAAGGATTATAGTAGGACATAGGTGAAAGAAAGTATAATACTTAGCACATTTCATTTATATACATACAACACACACATATATATGTGTCTATACACATGAAATATGATGGTTGGGGAGACTCCTACAGATCAGTTTTGCATTGGAACGATGGTTCATGTCTGCAGCCGCTTTGGTTTTAATTTAATAATATCTCCTTATTTGCTCCCTGAGAGGGGGGACATGGCTAGTGAAACTAAAAATAGGAATGAAGATAGACTATAATTGTTTGTATGCACCAGCAGAATTGCTCTTAAGCAGTGATTTACCCCAGGAACCCAGTTTACGGTGTTCTCAAGTTGAGTAGTTATTCCGTGTGTTGTCTGGGGAAAGGCACTGCGCAAGCAGAGAAGGTTCTTAGCAGGCAGCTCTCTTTGCAACCTGGGAGCAGGGCTGGTTCCTCATCCCTATCCATCACTACACTTTTACCTGCTGAGGTCAGTTCTGTATTGCTTGTCAGTACTTAAAATACCTCAGAGGCTTCATCTGACTAAGACTGCTTGCTAAAATGGAAAAACAAGGTTACAGTAATTTGCTTTTTATGCAAGTTTTGTACACGGAGGGCAAGGAGTCTTTCCTCAAGGACAGAAAATTAACATTCATCTGAGTAGAAACAGCGGGCAGTGCAATACCAGAAATCAGATCAGATAAATATCATGATCAGACTTAGATCAAGATTGCTGAACAATGTTTAAAGCAAATCAGAACATAATGGTCTGAAAAAAGGGAAATTCAGAGGTATATGTCATGACTTCAAGCTGAAAGCAAATATAACCTAAAGGCAGTCTAAAACCTGTTCTCAAACCCACACTTACTCAGGAAATTCTCAGTGCTAATAGACTGAACATGAGGCCCAATTTGAGGAGATGAAAATTGGCTGGTAAAGTCAGTTTTGAAAATCCTGGTCCAACCCTTTTACTGTTTTTCTCAGCTGATGACCTGAAAAGATTTCAGACACTGAAATAAAAATAAGATATTTAACTATTTTACACATGAAATATTGCAAAATGGGATCTAGCACAGATGATAGAATTACATGTTGATATTCAATTATATCCACTGGAGTATCATAGTTGAGACACTTGCAATCTCTATTTTTCAAGACAACTGACTTCCTCTTTTAAGGTTCTCTAAAGCACATTACAGTCAGTTTCTATTATATCTAACTCGAGCTGACAACTGTAACACTAAAGATGCCCTCATACTCTAGTCACAGGGGTTTTTGTTTGCAAGGACAATTTTCACGCAATCAGAATTTTAACAGAACAGATGCCTGAATTTCTGTGGTGTATTGAAGATCATAGGTGTTATTCTCTGAGGAGATACAATTCATAACTCGCCCATTTTTGCCAATTTTTCTTATAAATTGCTGTAGCTAATTTAGAGTGCCAATGACCTCCCTTTCCAAAGGAAAATCTTCTGTGTAAAAAGGCAGCAGTTTTTTGTTTCCTGTGCTCTTATATAAAATATAACGACAACATGATGAAATGAAATGAAGCCATGTGACTAGAGATGATAGAAAACCAAAATGAAAACCCAGTTCTGTTTGAATAAAACTTAGGCCTGGAAGATCAGATTCCAGACAAAATGCAGCATAAAAAATAATTAGGCATAAAAGAAAACTACCAGAACCACATTAGTGGTTCTGCAAGGACTACTATAAGGATTACTTTTTCAAATACCTAAAATCATAGAGTCATAGGACAGTTGTGATTGGAAGAAACCTTCAAGATCGAGTCCAACTTTTGTCTTAGCCATATTAACACCACTAAACCATGTTCAATACAACCTCTACCAGTCTCTTAACACCTCCAGGGACGGTGACTCAACCACCTCTCTGGGCAGTCCGTTCCAATGGCTGACAAAACCCTTTCAGTTAGGAAATTCTTACTGATATCCAACCTGAACCTCCCCTGGTGCAACTTAGGGCCATTTCCTCTTGTTCTATCAGTAAGTCAACTGATGAAAGCATTGGTATGGGATAACATCACAGCATCACATCATGTTTCATGGACTTTCTATGCCAATCATACCCTACAATTTTAAACACACAGAAACTGCAGTCATAATGGAGTATCAAAATCCTAATAAGATGTCCTAATACCTGTATCTTAAAATCCTAATGAGGTATCAAAACTAGCTACAGTCCCACAACAATGGCTTCTTGCCTGAGATAACGTGCAACGTTGCTAATGACAGATAAACCAATCTTTGAGCACAGTTGCATTCAGTACTGAATTTAATCTGAACATGTTAAACTGCAGCTTTCACAACAAAGAACAGTATTGTGAACAGTATTATTACATTATCTGTGCATCATGGTTTGTAAGAATAAGATGGAAAAAAGAGCCACAGTCCCAGGCTGTATACCCTCTTAACTTCAATTCAGAAAAGAAAATCAAAATTAGCAGCAGACTTTACCACATGCCAGCTGATGACTTCAGGCTTGAAAGGATAAAGGATAAAGGAATTTAAAAAGACTTCAGAGCTCTGGGGAGATTGCCTGAGGATTTGGAATCACAGGTGATATTCTCCTCGGTCTGTCTGGTGACAGGGAGGGATTCTGAAGGAAAGAGGAAAGCCCATGTGATTAACACATGGTTAGAGGTTGGTGTCACCAACAGAAATTTGGGGTTTTTGACCATGGGGAAGTCTTCATGGCACTGGGGCAATTGGTGACAGATGGAATTAATCTGTCTCACAAGAGGAAAAGAATCTTGGCATGTAAGTTGGCAGGGATCATAGACAGGGCTTTAAACTGATTTTGAAGGAGAATGGGGATGTTAAGGAGGATGGAGATGTAACTGATCTTGCAAACAAGAACCCTGAGTGTGGTAGCCCAACACTTGTAGGGCAAGACGTCGAAAACTTAGATAACTTGAAGGTCTACCACCCCTCAACGTTGAAAACTATGTACTTGACTCCTTCCATGACACGTTTCTACACAAATGTGTGCAGCATAGGCAATAAACAAGAGGAGCTCAAGGCCATTGTGCAACATGGAAACTATGATACAACAGCCATCATGGAAACCTGGTGGGATGACTCCCACAACTGGAGTGCTGCAATCGATGGGTACCAACTTTTCAGAAGAGATAGTCAAGGAAAAAGAGACAGTGGCATGGCCCTCTATGTTAAGGAGACATATGATAGTGTTCAGATTAATGAAGGTGATGATAGGGTCGAATCCTTATGGGTAAAAACCAGGAGTAAGGTCAGTAAGAGTGATACTGTGGTGGGAATCTGTTATAGACCACCCAGTCTGGACAGAGAAGTAGATGAAATTCTTTACAAGCAGTTGAGAGAGGTTTCACAGTTGCTACCCTTTGTGCTCATGAGGGACTTCGACTTCCCTGATGTCTGCTGGAAATACAACACAGCAGAGTTCTGAAAGTATCTGGAGTGTGTGGAAGTTATCTGGTAACTGGTGAGAGACCCAGTCAGGGAAGGTGCCCTCCTGGACCTGCTCTTTGTGAACAGAGAAGAACTTGAGGGAGAAGTAAAGATTGGAGGTCACCTAGGACACAGTGATCATGAGATGACTGAGTTTTCAATCCTTGGTAAAACAAGGAGACCAGTTAGTAAAACTGCCACCCTAGACTTCTGGAGAGCAAACTTTGGCCTGTTCAGGAGTTTGATTAACAAAGTCCCTTGGAAGACAGCCCTGAAGGATATGGGAGTCCAGGAAGGGTAGACATAGTTCAAGATGGAAGTCTTAAAGGTGTAGGAGCAAGTTGTCCCCATGTACTGGAGAATGAGTCATCAGAGAAGGAGACCAGCCTGGCTAAATAGGGACCTGTGAGTGGAAGTCAAGAACAGAAGGAGAGTCTACAACCTTTGGAAGAGGGGGCAGGTCTCTCAAAAAGACTATAAAGATGTAGTGCAGCTTTGTAGGGAGAAAATTAAGAGAGCCAACTCACAGCTAGAGCTCAAATTACCTACAGCTGTTAAGGATAATAAATAAAATTTCTATAAATTCATTAACAACACCAGGAGGATTAGGTACAATCTTCATCCTTTATTGGATGCAGAGAGTAACTTAGTAACAAGGGATAAGGAAAAGGCTGAGGTGCTCAACTCTTACTTTACCTCGGTCTTTAGCAGTGAAGTCAGCTGTCCCCTGGGTACCCAGCCTCATGAGCTAGGAGACAGGGAGGAGGTGCAAGAAGATGCAGCATAAGGTCATCATAACTGAAGAGGAAGTGGTCAGTGACCTGCTACACCACTTGGATGCACACAAGTCCATGGAACCAGAGGGATTACACCCAAGGGTGCTAAAAGAATTGGCAGACGTGCTCGCCAAGCCACTGTCTATGATTTACCTGAAGTCCTGGTTAGCTGGGGAGGCCCCAAAGGACTGGAGAGTAGCAAATGTTAACACCCATCTTCAAGAAAGGTAGAAAGGAGGACTCGGGAAACTATAGACTTGGCAGTCTGATCTTGGTACCAGGGAAGGTCATGGAGCAGGTCATCTCAAGTGACATCACATGCCAATTAAGGGACTACCAGGGGATCAGTCCCAGTCAGCGTGGATTTATGAAAGGCAGCTCCTGCTTGACAAACCTGACTTCCTTCTATGACAAGATGACCCGATTATAGGACGAGGGAAAGACTGTGGATATTGTCTATCTAGAATTTCAAAAAGTATTTGACACTGTTCTGCATAGAATACTCATAAAAAAACTGGCAGCTCATGGCCTGGATGAGCATACGATCTGCTGGATAAAGCACTGGTTGGACAGACACGCCCAAAGAGTGGTCATCATTGGAGTTAAATCCAGCTGGCGGCCGGTCACAAGTGGTGTTCTGCAGGGCTCAGTGTTGGGGCCACTTCTGTTCAACATCTTTACTGATGATCTTGATAAGGACATTGAAGGTATCATCAGTAAGTTTGCAGATGACACCAAGTTAAGTGGGAGTGTTGATCTGCACAAGGATAGGGAGGCCATACAGAGGAACTTCTATAGAATGGATCAATGGGTGAAGATTAATGGGACGAGCTTCAACAAGGCCAAGTATCAGGTCCTGCACTTGGGCCACAACAACCCTACGCAATGATACAGGCTTGGGGAAGTGCAGCTGGAAAGCTGTCTGGCAGAAAGGGACCTGGGAATTCTAACAGATAAGCATCTGAACATGAGCCAGCAGTGTGCCCAGGTGACCACAAAGGCCAATGGCATCCTGGCTTGTATTAGAAACAGTGACCAGCAGAAGTAGGGAAGTGATTGTCCCCCTGTACTTGGCACTGGTGAGGCCTCACCTTGAGTATTGTGTTGTTTTGTTTCGGGCACCTCAATGCAAAATGGATGTCAAGGTGATGGAGAGAGTACAGAGGAGGACAAGAAAGCTGTTGAAGGACCTAGAAATAAAACTTATAAGGAGTGACTGAAGGAACTGGGACTGTTGAAGAAGAGGAGGCAGAGAGGAGATCTCATCGTTCTCTACAGGTACCTGAAGGGACATTGCAGAGAGGTTGATGCTGGTCTCTTCTCACAGGTGATTGGTAGTAGAACTAGAGGGAATGGCCACTAGGTGCAAAATGGTAGATTTAGGCTGGATGTTAGGAAAAAATTTTTCACAGAAAGAGTAGTCAGACACTGGAATAGGCTGCCCAGGGAGATAGTTGAGTCACCTTCCTTGGATGTGTTTAAAGGTTGTTTAGATGTGGTGTTGCGGGATATGGTTTGGGTGTGTACTCTGTAGAGTAGGGTTAATGGTTGGACTTGATGATCCCAAGGGTCTTTCCCAACCTTAATGTTTCTAAGATTCTATGATAAGGGAAAATCACCAACAGTAGCCAGCTTAAATCCTCTAGCAAAAATTTAATACTCCCCCTCCACACTCCAAATTGCACAAAACTTCTTGTTTCAAAAGCAAATAGCTATGATATATCACTTGTGTACTAACAGAGGACAAATTTAAATGGCAAAATGTACTATAAACCTAACAAATAAGGAAAATTATCAGAAGAGTCCTCATATGTTAGACAAATTTACTCCGTATGAATTGCAGAAGCCTTGGATGTTCAATTAGCAATGAGTAACTCTATAATGATTATGATATCATTCTGTAAACTAGTTAATGGGCCCTAATGAGTGAAAAAGTTAACTGGAGATATATGCGTATTAAGAAAATCAATGGAGACTGTGGCACCTAAACGACTTTCAGAGTACTGCTTTCCAGAAATGTGATACTATTAGGAAGAAATCACATTTTAAAAAGAATTAGCAGGGTTTATTTTAGCCATCTCCTTGCTTTATGAATATTCTGGTCCTGCAGGGCTCCCAGGGAAGCGGCAAGAAGTGGACAGATGGTGGTGGTACCAAAGAGGACGGGACAAGCCATTGGGTAAGCTAGAAGTGTGGAGGATCATAACCATGCACAACCCACAGAGCCTTACTGGGGAATGGGAGGTTGCTTCCTTCCCCTTTCCCTCATCCAGCCCTAAGGAACTGGGCACAGGTATTTCCTTCCCTAGAGTGCTTGCTGGCATTTAGCAGGCCAGACCTTAAAACTTGAAAGAGGGCTGAGCTGTTCACGGTCTCACTTTCACTACTCCATCTACAGCAGGAAAAGGACATTGTCACAGGGCTTAATTAGCAGCAGGAGTCAAGGCTTATCTGATGACCAATGCTGACAGCAATACCCACTTTAAGTAGAAGAAATATCTATTCAGCCTCTCCAAACACCTCAACATAGGGATACTTCAGCTTTCTCAGGTGTTTGTTTAGTTGCAGCTCAGCACAGGTGGTGTGGACAAGATGCTTGAAGACAGGTATCCAGTGTTAGGCAGCCTCCCTGATTATCATTCTTCTATTCTTCAGAAGACTCCAGCATTTTGTTCAACAGGGCTTGCCAACCCTGTGTTACACAGCTACTTTTAAGTGCTTAATCTGAAGCAAAAATGCAGCCACTCGGTCACAACTAAGGATGACAGAGGCAGTGTATGCCTGAAGTGCTCGAGAGGTTCTACCCTTCACTTCAGAGGAGCTCCTCCAGATATACATGTGACTTATTCCTCCCTCTTAAACAGCTGTACGACATGATTTGTGTTATTTTCACTATCATTCATTTTCCAAAAGTCACAACTCTCAATAGTAGTGTATTTAGAAGTAGGCCTTTAAAAGTATTTTGAGAAAATTTCTCCCTGAACCTAGAATGAAGTATTAGAGAAAGGTAAACAGATGTTTGCTCTCTTATCTTACGGTCTAAGAAATGGCTGAACATATTGACAGATGTAATAACATACCCAGCTTTAAATAAGTGGAACAACTAAAATAATCATGTTAAACTTCTTGTTTATTCTGGTAGCCAATAATAAGATTTAAACACAGAGTGGTCCTGGAAATGTAAAATACACTTCAGTGCCAGGGGATGTAAACGTCATTACTACATAATGCAAATGAAGGGAGATTATTTAACTAGGATCACTTCATCCTTTAACCAAATAAAAGAACCTGCGTCTACTTCCTTCTGACTTACTTCCTTCTGCCTTGTATTTCATGAATCATTTTGATCAAAATTGTGATTTAAATTCACATCGTATGCTTTCACAACACCTACTTTACACTTATTAGCCATTTATATGCTTCTTCTAAACAAAATAGGGGGCAATCATTTCTGACCATATCTTCAAGAAATAGGTTTGTTGTTAGCATCTTCTCTACGGTCAATTATCTTGTTTTCTGCCCTGTTATTTCCGTTTCTAATCACAGCATTTTACAGCCTTCCTCTCAAGGCTATATTCCACACTGTCAAGATCTTATTATATCTTCACACTGCAGATAGAGGAGATACTCAGAGCAGGTTGTATGTCTTAGCCATTACAGTAAATTCAGTGCTTACAACTTTGCAGCTTTTGTCCTGTAAATGCTCTGTCTTAAAATGGCAGCAATCTTCATAGGATTTTTTATTCTTTAATGTCTAATGAGTAGCATAATAACTAATTATTATGCCAATGCAGGTGAAGTATGTACAACAGTATCAGATATATATTATTGTAGGCAAAGCTACTTATGCATTAATGATTTTTAGAAAATACTCACTGGACCTTCAAACGAATACTGTCTCAACACAGACATAGGGTTCCTGTAAGTCTTGTTTTTTCCTGTCTCATTGTAATTACTTATGTTTCTCGTATTCTTTTGGTTTCATGTTTAAGTTTTGATCAACCCTGAGTAGTTGCTTTCGTAACACTCTTTTTTCTCTGGAAAGGAAGACAAATAACCACAGAGGCTACAATTTCTTTTCATGTTTTCTGCATCACAGAATCAAAAAAGACCATTGCTTTGGTACCTATGAAAATCTATGTTGTAAATCTGAGCTGAAGAACACATGACAGAATTTGTGCTCTGAAAGACACATTCAGGTTTTGTGCAGTACTAAAACATTCAGTATAATATTACTCAAAGGGTGCTTCTTCATAAGTATTGCAGTAACAACATGGTCACTACCACTAGTTAGTACCATCATTTCCAGGTCCAGGAAATGATGAATACACTGAAGCTTATCTTCTTTAATAATGTGAATACATGACATCCAAGAACCACCTGAAATGGAGACTGAAATTAATACACTTACATAAATAGATTTCTTAAAGTAAGAAAGAAAATCAAGAATAAAAGTATTTTAATACATCAGAAGAAATTAATATTGTGAAAGTAAAAAAAGAAAAAGAAAAAGTGCTTGGTTTATACCCAGAGCTTTTTCAGATTTCTTTGATTAGTTTTTTACTATTGTTATGGAGTGGGGGTTAATGTCTCTAAAAAGATTTTAGGAATAATTGCAAGGGAAAGTAATAATTTACCGAATACTGTAGTACTTTTTAAAAATAAATTGTTGCATCATTTCCCTGCAATAATGGTTTTCAAAATAACATATAATTACATAAGTGAAGTTAATATTGAAAAGATGTTGGGTTTGTAGCTATTTGATACACAACAACACATCTTAGATATATTTTGTAAGTGTTTAATAAAGGCTGCTACAGCCAAGATAAAAAGTATTGCCCGGATTTATATAGGCAAAAGTTCTTATTCATTTAGAATGTCTTCTTGAATAGCACCTATCAGCAAGTGAATAGATAGCCTGTACCACCATGATTAGCAGGCAGAAGACACCATTACTGCTCTTTATAAACATACAGTGAGCAAGATCAGTCATGCAATTTAGTGTTTCTCCCATGGCTACATACACTCACTTACAGGTGGATGCTTTGCAAAATGTGTGATCCAGATGGAGAGCTGATATGAAGCTGGGTGGATACTGGGGCAGATAAATTTATTTCAGGCAGATACACTTGCAGGCAGATGAAAGCTGAAGATCCATGTCCAAATTACTAGACTAAATGCAGAAGTGTGGTATGAAGCTGAATTTTTGTAATATTTTTCGATCCGTAAATAAGATAGAGCTACTACAAGATTATCAACATGTAGGTGCTCCTATATTTTGTTTTTTCCAGCTGGTTAGCTCAGAAAAAGCCATTATTTAATATCTGTTTAATCTAGGTGGAGCTGACACCCTTTTTTCTAGGTTATTCCTAGTGTCATCTAGTTTGTCTGGCCTTGGCTAGGCATGAGACTGTAGCAGTGCTTAATTAAAAAATCATGAGAGATCATAACTTCTTTAGTAATATCTACAGTGAGAACCTCACTTCCAAGGTGAATGTTGAGAGCACCTATAGTCAGAGAGAGATCATTTGGGGCTTGCCCTAGGCCTATGATTTCTGATCTGCATCCAAAACAACATAAAAAATAAACCAGAAGTCTGGGATAAGAAGTAATTTCACATGGAAGGAGACATTAGGAAACTGTTCAAGAAGTCAAGGCTATCTTCTTGAGCACAAATAGTAGGAGCAGACCCATGTATTTCCCAGGTTTCATTTTTGACTTTGAATGTGTTTTGCTCTGATACACTATTCTAATAGCCTTGCCAGTGTCCTGAGGATGCTTGAATAGCATATCATTTCTGGGTAGCATCTTTTCTGTCTACCCCTGCCATCTTGTACCTCTTCTTTTCCACAGCACCCCAAATAAGTAAGGAGTACAGACTTCTTCAGGATAGTTCCTCATCCTGCATCCTAAGAGAGGGGGTAAAGGATGACCAATTCTTGCATTGTTTGTGCCAGCAGTTCTTTGAGGTTCACGTCGTTTTCACTTTTACGCCATAGTATTTGTCATTGACAAATGAAAATCTATCAAAGTATATACACAAAAATAATTTCAGTATCTAGAGCATAAATTTTGCTGAAAATGTTAACAGGGAACAACCTACTTTTAAAGTAGGCTTTCAAATGGAGATGCGTCTTATAAAAGAGTATCAGAGAGCAGTCATAGCTGGTTGCTCTTCACGCAGCCATAGGAAACTATGGTTTAATTATGGATCAAGTTCAGCCTTTAACTCCTTGACTGATGTTGATTATTCTTTCCATTTTCTTCTGCGGGATCACGCTGAGCAGGAGATGCACAGGTAAAATTTCATGTTATTCACCCTCCTATGTTCTCTAGAGAACATAAAAAACTATAGAAAGAGGAAATAAAAAAACCCCTTGGAGTAGTTTGAATTGAGACAAAAAATAGAATAGCAAGAACTTGGTCTAGAACAATAAAGTACAACTCTCCACAGGCAACAGATCTGAGAAACAAAAACAACGCCTATTTTCCTAGGCAGCTACGATTAAAGACCACATAATTATTTGACAAAAAGATATAAAACAGAACTTAAATAATACTAATGTTTTTATTGTCTGTGTCTGATTAGACCATTTGTTGATTTTATTTTTTTTTACAAGCAGTGTAACCTAAAGGCTAGATTGCTGTTTTGTTTACCTTAGCTTATGTGATCTGCGTGGTGTATTTGGCCCTAGAAGAATAATGCAGTACAAGAAAGCAACTTGTCCCACATATTGCATTTAGAACATTTTTGTTCCTTAAAGCGCAGATGAAAAAGAGAAAATGTGAAAAGTTTGGAGTGTAAGTCTGGTTTTTTTAAAGAAAATTTTCACATGCTGCACCAACCACCATCTGTGGTTTCAGAGCTTTGCGTTTTTTGATAATTCAAGAAATTAATGGCTTTCAATATGGTATATCATAGAATTGTAGAATCATAGAATGGCCTAGTCTGGAAGGGACTTTAGAGATCATTTAATCCAACCTCCCTATATCAGGATTGTTCCTTCTTGTTAAAGACAACACAAGAACTAAAACTGATACTATGCACTTATCTCTGAAATGCATTGATTTCCTTTACATCACATTCAGTGTTTTTTCCTCTGTGAGAGAGCAGTTCAGCATGGTTTCAGCACACATGTTCATTTCCTGTGAGATAAATTATTTTTAACAAAGCTTTAACCCAAACATTTTAGTTACTACAAGTGCAAGAAAAGAACAGATTAGGAACAGTTTCTGCATCTTAACCACAAGTAAGTACTACATTTTTATAGACTTACTTGAACCAAAGCCAGTAACTCATCATTAAGATGGTCAACTTGTTCTAAACAAGTGACAACAGTATATTGAGAGCAACTGAGTAAATGCTGACTATGGGGCACTAAAGCTGCCAAACAGATGTATCTACCTGATGTATTTCTTGAATGGTTTGTGTATCTCTCTGTTATTCTAGAACATTGGTGGTAAAAGGCATCAAACAACAACACAAACGAATCATACACTAGTATCTAGCTACACAGGACAACAGGTGCTGTGTCTTTCCTACCACACCAATGTGTTATTTTTTACCTCCCTGCTGGTGCCCTATGTCATTCCCTAATATGTGCACTAACACTCTCCAGGGGAGGATTTAGCCAA